>NC_084617.1:53968132-54003132 GCF_033978795.1 Nerophis ophidion | reverse complement strand
TAATCCACGGTGTCGCATTCAGTGACTTCCGGGTCGGCATAGTTAGTCTCGCAGTATAAATCCTTTAGCGGGGTATATTTAGTAGATACAAAGACCTACAGCATCAAGGTGATGTGCAAAAAAAATAGAAAATAATACTGTGAAAAATACAACACGGTTTATCAGGTTTTGAATAAAGCTTAGGTGTTTGCTGAAGGAAGGGGGCTGTTATCAGAGTTGCACCTCCAACAACGGAAACGTGTCTGAGAAAGAATACAGCATACATTTATTTAATTATTTATTTATTTATTTATTTATTTCAATCGGGATTAACTTTACCTTAAAACGCTTTCTACCTGTAACAAGCAAAAAGCTGCCAAAACTATGATGCTGTGCTTCAACTTTTGATTATTTACGGAACTTGTGTGAGACTAATGCTTTGTACTTTTTTACATTTTATATATATATATATATATATATATATATATATATATATATATATATACATCCATCCATCCATTTTCTACCGCTTATATATATATATATATACATACATTGCATTCTGTTTTAGTTACTTTAGATTAGATTAGATCAGATAGTACTTTATTTATTCCTTCAGTAGAGTTCCTTCAGGAAAATTTAAATTTTCAACACAATCCCATTCAAGATCATACAAACGTTACAGGGAGACAGAACAGGATCGCTGACGGGTCTGCCGGCTTCCAGCGCCGCTTACAAAAAAGGTGAGGTACAGGTAAACAAGTGGTGGGAATGGGAGCAAAAATAGAAGATTAAAATAAAATAAAATATAATTTTAAAAAAATCGGTCAAAGCCTGGGCCCTGGAGAGGGGGTCCAGACTGAGGCCAAGGGAAAAAAACAACAACAACTCATAGCCATAGCACAAAAGACATTAAAGACATTAAAGCAGCGGATACAACCAGCCACTTCTACATACAGCTATGAATAAAAACTAAAAGAAACATATACACTGTGGTGGCCTCTGCAGTGTTCCGCGCCATCGTCTGCTGGGTTGGAGGGAGCATGGCCAGAGACAGGAGCGGACCCAACAAAGCAACCAAGAGAGCCGACTCCACTCTCGGCCGCCAACCAACTCTCGGCCAGTGTATAGTCCGCGTGGATGAGCGAGGATACATCCAAGGAGACTGAGGTGTCCAACACCTGCTCACCCAGCCAAGACACCACGAAGCCTCTCCGTCCCGGCGCTCAGTGCTAGCTCCGCAGCCCTGTCACCTCATCCGCACCTCCTCCAGTCCCTCCAATGACTGGCGTTGTTTTGTACTGTTTTTGTACTGTTTCTGTACATTTTTTGATCATCATTATTTCTTTGATTATATGTAAATGTGGCATATTATAAATAAAGGTTTATCTAAAAAAATAGAAAAAAATAATGTATATATATATATATATACTTACATATATATATATATATATATATATATATATATATATATATATATATATATATATATATATATATATATGAGCTGCAACCTTATCGTGGTAGAGGAGTTTGCGTGTCCCAATGATCCTAGGAGCTATGTTGTCCGGGGGCATAAAGCCCCCTGGTAGGGTCTCCCAAGGCAAACAGGTTCTAGGTGAGGGATCAGACATAGAGCAGCTCGAAGACCTTTATGAAGAAGAAAAAGCATGGACCCAGATTTCCCTCGCCTGGACGCGGGTCACCGGGGCCCTCTCTGGAGCCAGGCCCGGGGTGGGGCACGATGGCGAGCGCCTGGTGGCCGGGCCTGTTCCCATGGGGCCCGGCCGGGCACAGCCCGAAGAGGCAACGTGGGACACCCCTCCAATGGGCTCACCACCCATAGAAGGGGCCATAGAGGTCGGGTGCAATGTGAGCTGGGCGGCAGCCGAAGGCAGGGCACTTGGCGGTCCGATCCTCGGCTACAGAAGCTAGCTCTTGGGACATGGAACATCACGTCACTGAGGGGAAAGAGCCTGAGCTAATGCGCGAAGTCGAGAAATTCCGGCTGGGTATAGTCGGACTCACTTCGACGCACAGCAAGGGCTCTGGAACCACTTCTCACTAGAGGGATTGGACCCTCTTCCACTCTGGCGTTGCCGGCAGTGAGAGGCAACGGGCTGGGGTGGCAAGTCTTGTTTCCCCCCGGCTCAAAGCCTGTACGTTGGAGTTCAACCCGGTGGACGAAAGGGTAGCCTCCCTCCGCCTTCGGGTGGGGGGACGGGTCCTGACTGTTGTTTGTGCTTACTCACCAAACAGCAGTTCAGAGTACCCACCCTTTTTAGGAACACTCGAGGGAGTACTGGAAAGTGCTCCCCCGGGTGATTCCCTTGTCCTACTGGGAGACTTCAACGCTCACGTTGGCAACGACACTGAAACCTGGAGAGGCGTGATTGGGAAGAATGGCCGCCCGGATCTGAACCCGAGTGGTGTTTTGTTATTGGACTTTTGTGCTCGTCACAGTTTGTCCATTACAAACACCATGTTCAAACATAAGAGTGTCCATATGTGCACTTGGCACCAGGACACCCTAGGCCGCAGTTCTATGATCGAATTTGTAGTTGTGTCATCGGATTTGCGGCCTTATGTTTTGGACACTCGGGTGAAGAGAGGGGCGGAGCTTTCTACCGATCACCACCTGGTGGTGAGTTGGCTGCGATGTTGGGGGAGGATGCCGGACAGACCTGGCAGGCCCAAACGCATTGTGAGGGTCTGCTGGGAACGTCTGGCAGAGTGTCCTGTCAGACAAAGTTTCAATTCCCACCTCCGGAAGAACTTTGAACATGTCATGAGGGAGGTGCTGGACATTGAGTCCGAGTGGACCATGTTCCGCACCTCTATTGTCGAGGCGGAAGATCGGAGCTGTGGCCGCAAGGTAGTTGGTGCCTGTCGGGGCGGAAATCCTAAAACCCCTTGGTGGACACCAGCGGTGAGGGATGCCGTCAAGCTGAAGAAGGAGTCCTATCGGGTCCTTTTGGCTCATAGGACTCCGGAGGCAGTGGACAGGTACCGACAGGCCAAGCGGTGTGCAGCTTCAGCGGTCGCGGAGGCAAAAACTCTGACATGGGAGGAGTTCAGGAAAGCCATGGAAAACGACTTCCGGACGGCTTCGATGCGATTCTGGACCACCGTCCGCCGCCTCAGGAAGGGGAAGCAGTGCACTATCAACACCGTGTATGGTGCGGATGGTGTTCTGCTGACCTGAACTGCGGATGTTGTGGATAGGTGGAAGGAATACTTCGAAGACCTCCTCAATCCCACCAACACGTCTTCCTATGAAGAAGCAGTGCCTGGGGAATCTGTGGTGGACTCTCCTATTTCTGGGGCTGAGGTCGCTGAGGTAGTTAAAAAGCTCCTCGGTGGCAAGGCCCCAGGGGTGGACGAGACCCGCCCGGAGTTCCTTAAGGCTCTGGATGCTGTGGGGCTGTCTTGGTTGACAAGACTTTGCAGCATCGCGTGGACATCGGGGGCGGTACCTCTGGATTGGCAGACCGGGGTGGTGGTTCCTCTCTTTAAGAAGGGGGACCGGAGGGTGTGTTCCAACTATTGTGGGATCACACTCCTCAGCCTTCCCGGTAAGGTTTATTCAGGTGTACTGGAGAGGAGGCTATGCCGGATAGTCGAACCTCGGATTCGGGAGGGACAATGTGGTTTTCGTCCTGGTCGTGGAGCTGTGGACCAGCTCTGTGCTCTCGGCGGGGTTCTTGAGGGTGCATGGGAGTTTGCCCAACCAGTCTACATGTGCTTTGTGGACTTGGAGAAGGCATTCGACCGTGTCCCTCGGGAAGTCCTGTGGGGAGTGCTCAGAGAGTATGGGGTATCGGACTGTCTTATTGTGGCGGTCCGTTCCCTGTACGATCAGTGCCAGAGCTTGGTCCGCATTGCCGGCAGTAAGTCGAACACATTTCCAGTGAGGGTTGGACTCCGCCAAGGCTGTCCTTTGTCACCGATTCTGTTCATAACTTTTATGGACAGAATTTCTAGGCGCAGTCAAGGTGTTGAGGGGTTCCGGTTTGGTAACCGCAGGATTAGGTCTCTGCTTGATGTGGTCCTGATGGCTTCATCTGACCGGGATCTTCAGCTCTCGCTGGATTGGTTCGCAGCCGAGTGTGAAGCGACCGGAATGAGAATCAGCACCTACAAGTCCGAGTCCATGGTTCTCGCCCGGAAAAGGGTGGAATGCCATCTACGGGTTAGGGAGGAGACCCGGCCCCAAGTGGAGGAGTTCAAGTACCTAGGAGTCTTTTTCACGAGTGAGGGAAGAGTGGATCGTGAGATCGACAGGCGGATCGGTGCGGTGTCTTCAGTAATGCGGACGTTGTACCGATCCTTTGTGGTGAAGAAGGAGCTGAGCCGGAAGGCAAAGCTCTCAATTTACCGGTCGATCTACGTTCCCATCCTCACCTATGGTCATGAGCTTTGGGTCATGACCGAAAGGATAAGATCACGGGTACAAGCGGCCGAAATGAGTTTCCTCCGCCGTGGTGCGGGGCTCTCCCTTAGAGATAGGGTAAGAAGTTCTGCCATCCAGGAGGGACTCAAAGTAAAGCCGCTGCTCCTTCACATCGAGAGGAGCCAGATGAGGTGGTTCGGGCATCTGGTCAGGATGCCACCCGAACGCCTCCCTAGGGAGGTGTTTAGAGCACGTCCAACCGGTAGGAGGCCACGGGTATGACCCACGACATGTTGGGAAGACTATGTCTCCCGGCTGGCCTGGGAACGCCTCGGGATCCCCGGGAAGAGCTAGACGAAGTGGCTGGGGAGAGGGAAGTCTGGGTTTCCCTGCTTAGGCTGTTGCCCCCGCGACCCGACCTCGGATAAGCGGAAGATGATGGATGGATGGATGGATGGATATATATATATATATATATATATATATATATATATATATATATATATATATATATATATATATATATGTATACATACATATATATATATAAATCAGGACTAGGTATCAAGTTTATTTTCAGATATGATCATGATTTAACGCATTATTATTCAACACTTAATTGCTTAAATTTTAGTCGTACTTTACCATTTTACGACAGAAATTGTGAAATAACTAATCCAACCAGTCTTATATGAACTATTTTGGTGGAGTTTAATCATTTAAATCACAGACCAGACTGTTTACTTAGTTCCACTGTTTTTTCCCCCCAATTAAAAGCTAAAGTAAAATTACACCAATATCCTTTTTGAACATATAAATATAGACCATTTCACACAGCAACAGAGACGTGCATGTTTCACTTCAGGAGCAAAGCAAGTTACAGAAAACAGTGTAAAATGTAAAATTTAAAGTAACTGCATGCTTTGAATGGTAAAGAAATAGCACCATCAGGTGGCTAAACATAAAAATAAAGATAGTCAATACATTTATAATACTTAAGTAAATGTTAAAAGGGTTAAATAAGGTTACTATTGTTCCATCAATGGGTACTAAATATAGACTAAACATTACGTCACTACAATACTACTGATCTGAAGGGTAGACAATATTTATTACAAATTAATTCCAAATGTAAAAATTTCCCGGTATTGTTTGAACCGTCTATTGGAACGCTTTTATTTGGAATAATAATGAGAACCCTTATGTATTAGATTTATTACAATTATTGGACAATATTTTTACACTAAACTAAATGTTTAAAAGGGAAAAAATGCATGTTTTTCATACGGAGGTTTTGTGTGTGTTATTATCTTTAAAATGTATGAAAGACAGCTATGCTTTAACATCTAACCTGTACTTAAGAAGGCAGAACTGGGTCTGTGCTGAACCATCGTAAGTATTATCTACCGTTATCCATTGCTCTTGTTATTCCTGCCTTTGTTGTTAATAGTAGTTGTGTATTTTATAACACATAGTTCGAGGAATGTATTGTCCTTTAGTATGTATAAAACGTTCATATTTTCTGTAAATGTCTAAGAAATAAAGCAGTAGAAATTAATAGTCCTATTTCAATATGCACCGAATGGACAGTTATCATTACTATGAAACCTACTTACGTTCGAAAGCAAAATAATGTACTGTCTCTTTAAGGAGTGATGTGAGGATGACGTCATTCTCTAAAACTGCGTAGCCATGGACCGGAAGGAAGTAGGTGTTAGCTGACTTACGTTAGCAAGCTACAATTACGAAGTCTGCTGTGGGTTCTATGGTAATTATCATCTTTTTTTCTATTCAAACCTCTTCACAAAATCCATGGCTAATTTCATGTGGAGAAAGTACTCTTCATTTTTGTTGTAAATATGTAATTTGGCTGATGTATGAGTACACAAATAATGATTAAGTAGCTACAAGCTAGCGCGCTCGACGTGCCTGCTTTCAGTCTTTATTACTCCTTGTTCTGATTGTTTCTAACATACGCACTAAAAAAACCAGTCCAAGTCACATTTCATGTCTGATAAAAAGAAGTGGTAGCTTATTTGAAATAATTTCGTGTAAACGCGAATAAAGAAAGAAACGTTAGAGGAAACTGGAACAAAAGTGACGAGAGTTTTGCCAAATGTATATAATTAGTCACAGCAAACACGTGATTAACAGAATTACCAAATGTGTCAGGTGACATCTTATTACACTACATTTTATTATATATATTCATTACTTGAGTATTTTTATTCTGTCCTCTGCCAAATTCATCAAGTTAGTAATGTAAACCACTGGGGGTCAGCTCAAGTGAAGTTATTTTTATTTCTATTGTGCCAATTCACAACATTTTAGTGCACTTTACAAATTGAGCTCCTCTTATGACAAAGACATCTCAGTGAACCACACCCCAGCAAGCGCTCTGTCAAAGGCAGGCCGACAAACTCTCAATAGGGAAAAAAGTTAAACAAAATCTAGACCGGGGGTCGGCAACCTGCGGCTCTAGAGCCGCTCTGGAGCTTTTTAAAAAATATATGAAAAATGGAAAAAGATGAGGGAAAATAAAAAATATATTTGTTGTTTTAATATGGTTTCTGTAGGAGGAGAAAAATGACACAAACCTCCCTAATTGTTATAAAGTACACTGTATTAAACATGCTTCACTGATTCGAGTGCTGTTTTGTCCTAATAATTTTGGCGGTCCTTGAACTCACCGTAGTTTGTTTACATGTATAACTTTCTCTGAATTTCTAAGACATGTTTTATGCCACTTCTTTTCCTGTCTCATTTTGTCCACCAAACTTTTAACGCTGTCCATGAATGCACAAAGGTGAGTTTTGTTGATGTTATTGACTTGTGTGGAGTGATAATCAAACATATTTGGATTTTGGTCACTGCATGACTGCAAGCTAATCGATGCTAACATGCTAGTTAGGGTAGCTATTTGTACATATTGCATCATTATGCCTCATTTGTAGCTATATTTGAGCTCATTTGGTCTCCTCTAAGTCCTCTTAATTCAATCTCATGATACACTATCTGTATGTAATATGGCTTTTATTTTTTTGCGGCTCCAGACATATTTGTTTTCGTAATTGTGGTTCAATATGGCTCTTTCAACATTTTAGGTTGCCGACCCCTGATCTAGACTGTTGGGTGTATTTCTTTCTCGAACAGTTTTTATTGATTGGTTAATTGATTGATTGATTGAAACTTGTATTAGTAGATTACACAGTACAGTAAATATTCCATACAATTGACCACTATATGGTAACACCCGAATAAGTTTTTCAACTTTTTTAAGTCGGGGTCCACGTAAATCAATTCATGGTAAGTTGGTCGGCACGAGGGGTATAACGATTATTCGATATATTGTTTTATATTCCTTAGATTCAACTCCATCGATCGCTGCTCAGCAAGTTTGCCCTACTGGAAGATGGGTATCGATCCAAGATCGTTTTAAAAGGAAATCAATCAGTTTTATCAATACAAGAATAAGGAAAACATTGGGTCTATGAACAGCAGAATTTATATGAAGTTTAACACTTTTAATGATAAGGACGTTACACGTTATTCAAGTCTGTCTGCCTGTCTGTGTTGTCATTGCCATCAGTCTGAAAAACAAGGATAGCGGATAGCTACGGTGGCTGAGAAAGTTCACAACAAATGAAAACGCAACATGGCAATATCATAAATTACAACACGACAGCAGTTTGATTGCAAAAGCCCCAATAATACACACTAATATAAAGCCGCAACACAACTTTAAACCACACAGGATACAACAGACATGACGGAAGTGACAGCAGTGACGCAAAGACTTCCTGAACATAAAATAGTAGTATCACTTAAAAGTCAAAAAAAACATTTATGACTGAAAATGTGGTCACACTTCACTTTTCCAACATTGTTTATTACACCGTTTCCAACTTTCCGTGTCAGGAAGTCAGTGGGCCGCGGAAACTTGTCCGCTGTCACTTATGTTTGGTATATGTATTTTTGTTGCGTTATGTGTGTATGTTAAAGAGTCGTGGATTTTGCATTTGTTGTGACTTTTCCTTGCTATCGTAGCTAATTATTAAAATAATATTAGTAGCAGGTCAACCCACTGATCATTTAACTTGGAAAAATTTGGTTGCACTTAATTTTTTGTATTAATTTAACTAGCTGTTGTCTGTTGATTCAACCTGAAGAGATGTTGGTTGCACTTTATTTTTTATCTTGTTATTGTATTATTTTATGTTGAAAAACAAAAGCAGAAGTAGCAGGTAATTCTACTGTTAAAATATTGGTTACTGTACTCTTATTGAACATTTATTGAATATTGAAGATGATTGATTAACTGATGCATTTTGAATGTTTCGGCCATTAATTGTTGTTTAAATGCTTGTTTCTATCCATAGTTCATTTATATCTAATTCCCTTACAAGAAATAACAGGAAAATACAAAGCTTCACCTGTAGTTTCAAAAGTATCCAGTGTTTATTTCACAGTCCCACTGGATTCTTTTTTTTGCTAAAAAGTTACTGAATCGATTTCAGCTCACTGAATCCTTTCAGATTGTATCGTTCTAAAACAATAATATTGTTTTTAAATCATATCAGCAACCAGAAATTCTGAAGTGCATCGAATCATTGCCAATTCCAACATGCATTCCATCCCGCGCGCACAGGTCCGACTACATGCTTCACTCCCAGAAGCATGTAGAAGCATGTAGTTTCAAAAGTATCCAGTGTTTATTTCACAGTCCCACTGGATTCTTTTTTTTGCTAAAAAGTTACTGAATCGATTTCAGCTCACTGAATCCTTTCAGATTGTATCGTTCTAAAAAAATAATATTGTTTTTAAATCATATCAGCAACCAGAAATTCTGAAGTGCATCGAATCATTGCCAATTCCAACATGCATTCCATCCCGCGCGCACACGTCCGACTACATGCTTCACTCCCAGACACACAACACTTCCTTCGCCAATCCCCTTTTATGCAAGGTGTGTTCATGATCATGTGAAGATTTAACATCATTTACCCCTGAACATAAACATTGACACCAGCAGATTGTTACAGTATGATTGGATATATATAGTCTATTATTTGTGCACAATTGACTGGTGATGCACCGAAAATTCGGCCGCGAAAACAAAGACTTTGACCACCGTTACAGCACTGCCGAAACCGGATATTGTGATGAAATTGGCACAGGATTGTCTGAAGAGGAGGCAGCATGTGTGCGATGTGGATGTAGTTTAATACATCCGAGATACACTTGTGGACAGCGATCTACAAAATGAGCAATGTGCAAATATTAAGACGACAGTTGCGGCTTTTAAGGCGAGAAAGGCTCGCAGCAGCGCGAAGCAAGTGTGGTGTGAGGCGTTCGCTGTTTGTCGCGGACATGGAGCGACAGAAGTAAAGAGTCTCTAAACACGAGTACAGTCTCAAATAACACTAGAAAAAGATGCAAGATTTGTTGCTAGTTGTTTTTAATTATGAAAAAGTCACATGATTGAAGAAGTCTCTCGAAACTAGAACAAATCTTATCAAAGTACGTTGTACAATAAGCAGCAACAATAGGAAAATAGACCAACACAAAATATGTCTTAATAATAATTTAATAACACAAATTAGTTTTTAAATAAATTAATATATATTTTTTAGCCTTTTTAAAGATAATATATGTACCATAGGATGCAAATTATACTAACTGTAAGATGATGTCATGTAAACCCCGCCCCCACCACCACAGGTATCTTGCCAATCAAGGGGAACTCCCTAATGTGATTATAATAAAGCTTTGATTTATAATATGTTGCTTTGACTCATCGTTTAAATTCAGACTGCGTGGAGTGCCTGGAACTTTAAGTAAGTAGACAAACTGAACATAGTTTCTGCTGCACTGGAGTACAAATGTATGTGGTGATGTCTGAGTGCAGTGATCCATTTGTCGGTGAACAGTAGAGAGTTTATTATTTTACTTAGCTGAGATAGGCGTCAGCCCCCCTCTTCTTCTACGGTAAACAGCCGGCGACTTCATTTTCCCCCATAGAAGAAGCGCTTGGTGCATGCTGGGATATATGACTGCGGGAGGCGTGCCGTTTCTGTGTGTTTATGTAAAGACCCCAAAATGGCTCCTATTAAGGGACACGCTTACGACGCAGAGATTAAACTCAAGGCGATCAGTCACACAGTAGAACACGGAAATAGAGCAGCAGCGAGAAAATTTAACATTAACAGCAGCGACACTGACTCGTTAATGACTACTTCGACGAGACGGAGCCAGGCATGTTGGATGCCGTATTCGCCTAACTGTTTAATTCGGACACTGAAGAAGAAGAATTCGAGGGATTCATGGATGAGGAGTAACTTAATAAAGTGAGCTTTACTTGTTTATTTTGTGTGTTGTGTTGTGTGACATTATCGTTTGAGCAATGTTGAGTTATTGATATATTAATACTTTGCACTATTTCAAATGTTACTATATTTTGATTGGACTAACGTTTGATTTACCGTAACAGTATCAGACTGTTTTTTACATGTTTATTGAATCGGGGAAAATAATAAATCAGCTGTTTATTAATTTTGGGAGTGAACAGAGTTGTCAGAACACTGGTTTGTAATCTATTAATAAAGTTTGACTGACCTATCTGACTGTTTTGTTGACATTCCCTTTATCCCAGCTCCATCTAAAGGATGCATAATGTAACCCCAGCCTCTACTATAGCGTCTATTCTATGTGCCTTATAATGCGGTGCGCCTTATATATGAACAAAGTTTTAAAATAGGCCATTTATTGAAGGTGCGCCTTATTATCCGGTGCGCCTTTTATAGTGCGGAAAATTGGGTAAGTTATTAAAAAATGCAATATCAATGTTGATGATGTGTGTACATTAGAAAAAAAGAATTATGGTTATGGCAGGAAGAAAACATTTATATTTATTCTCTGTTCCCTAAAATATGTGTTGAGGCAAATGTGTGTTTTATCAGACTCATTTTTATTGGTCAAGTATATAACACACAATAAATTTGACTTGGTACTGTGCTCTCTTTGTACAATGCAAGAGGTTAATGCCATTAATCAAACAAAACAATTTGATTACTAAGCTAATTGATTGCTGCAGCCCTTGTCACAGCAGAGTTATGAGCGTTCTGTTTACGAGGTCGGAAATCAAGATGGCCACATCCGTGAAAGCTATTGTTGCACTTCCCTTGTCTGAATATAAATAACTTCTGGACAAATATGCGCTCTTTCGGCAACCTTCAAACATGGTGCATGAAGAGGAAACGCAAATTATTGTTGGCAATGTAGTAAGCATATTCCACATGGAAAAAGAGCATTTACACTACAGTAACATTGCCATATATACATATACACTTCCAACAATACAAATGTATACAACTGATTTAGTGCAACAAAAACATTGATATTACAGGAGCTTCGAACATTTTTTACAGTCAGAGCATCCATATTTGCAAGCCAACTCAAGATTGCCAAGTACAAATGGAACGCAGCATTGATTGAATTCTTATATTTACTACAATACGCTGATTTATTAGTGAGGTAGCTTTTCTTTTCTACTGAAATGATACTGTAGCTGTGAAAAATTTATAATTACTTTTATTTTTGAATAAGGAAATGGGAGTAAATGCCCCAAAGAGGAAAGTTAATTTGAAAGGCCATCATCAATGTATGTTTTAATATAATAAAGATACATGTAAAGCCATTTGTTTTTATAAGCGCAAACCGTTAAGTTGCTCTGACGGATTGTTCTGTCTTCTTGTGTTCTAGGAAGAGATGTCAGGAGAGAGTGCCGTGAGTTCGGCAGTGCCGGCAGCTACAACCCGGACCACATCCTTTAAAGGTTCCAGTCCCAGCTCAAAATACGTGAAGTTAAATGTGGGTGGGGCTCTGTACTACACTACAATGCAGACCCTGACCAAGCAGGACACAATGCTCAAGGCCATGTTCAGTGGCAGGATGGAGGTCCTCACTGACAGTGAAGGTGAGCTGCTCATTAAATACTTAGCCACTAATCCCCAATGTATGATGGGCTTCTTTCTGTAAATAAAAAAAAACTGTCTCTCGGCTAATTATTATGCTTCAGATTGGAAGCAATATTTGGGTTACAAGCTTCCCCACCGCTTGTTGTAGCAAATGCCACAGTAAACCCTGTAGGAGTCGACCTTGTAGCTAGAGATGAACATAATTTTATTTTTGCAAGAATAAGAGGACAGTGCCAATAAGAAGTGAAGGTTATTCCTTAAATTAAAGAGAGAAATCACCAAAATCATGACGTGAGCAAACTTGGTGAAGCCGTTAGAGCGTAGTACCGCTTGTCCGCGCCATACTGAAGCAGAATGAGTCTAACACCAGCAAAGGACGTTTTTAAATCATTTATAAACAGTGGGCATTTATCCATGAAAATATGGAGAAGATGTTGATGGTGTGTTTCAAAAAGAAGCAAAATGAATGACATATCGTAAAAGTGTTGTGATAGATTCACATATTATTTCTATAACCCCAAGTCAAAATCCAGCATTTCTTTAATACATATACATAAGTAGGATCAACACTGTTTGAAATAAGTATGTCACTAATACTTGTGATTAATTGTTTAAAATGATTTCCTCAGAATGTGACTGCAACACTGGACGGAAGAATTGCAGGATTTGGTGCACAGTGGTGCCATATATGTAATTTAGGGCTGTCAGAATAAACACATTTTTTGTGATTAATCCCCCCAAAAATATGTACACACTTAAAATAATCATGCTTTTTAACTACTATATGGTCTGTGATCAGTGCATAAATCAGTGCTAAAATGACTGAAGAGACTCTGCCTGGTGTGCACGCTGGCAAATTACACTCCAAAATACAGCATGAAAAAACTTTAAATAAAACTGTTACCAAATTTTCTGCAAAGAAATGACATGCATTCAAATAAAACGTTTAAAAACGTTTCTGGATGACATTCTGACAGTAAAATTGCATTTGTTTACAAATATTGGAATCGTTTCTTAAGCAAATTTCAGTTATGCAAGCGAGTAATCACCTGTGATTGACCATGATTAGTCTGAATTTTAAAATGTGATTGTGTTTAGAAGAAACATAATCCCATGACAGACCTAATGTAATTTACATATTATTTTACTGTTGTTTGTAAATAAATGTGCAGTCCTTTAAAGATATTTTAAAATAGGTTTTCATAGCAAAAAGGGTCCATTTTCTACCGCTTATTCCCTTGTGGGGTCGCGGGGGGCGCTGGCGCCTATCTCAGCTACAATCGGGCGGAAGGCGGGGTACACCCTGGACAAGTCGCCACCTCATCGCAGGGCCAACACAGATAGACAGACAACATTCACACTCACATTCACAGATGTGAGTGAGTAGTTACGAAACCAATATGGCAACCGAGAGATCACTATATATTACATAGATTGTAAGAGGCATCTTTTTTGCCCCCCCCCCCCGTAAAGGTTGGATTTTGATTGATCGCTGTGGCAAACATTTCGGAACAATCTTGAACTACCTAAGAGATGGAGCCGTGCCCTTGCCAGACAGCCGACGGGAAACCGAGGAGCTGCTTGCAGAAGCCAAGTATTACCTTGTCCAAGGCCTCGCTGATGAATGCACAGCTGCCCTGCAGGTAATGCCATCATACAAAAGGCAGCACTTTTTGTTGAAGTGTATTCGCTTGTATTTTGTGTTTGTTAAAAATCTGTTGCCCTGCAGAACAAAGAAACATATGAACCTCTATGTAAGGTGCCTCTGATGACATCATCAAAGGAGGAGCAGAAGCTTATAGCCACTGCAAATAAGGTGTGTTGCATAACTGACACTGAGCAATAAATTCAATCAAATAACTTTAAATGTGTTATTGTGTGTTTATAGCCTACAGTTAAACTGCTGTATAACAGAAGCAATAACAAGTATTCGTACACCAGGTGAGTCCGCCTCAGATCTCCTAAAGAGCTAATACTCAAGTAATGATCCAAAATATCAACATAATTGATATTTTTTGCTTTTCCCTCAGCAATTCCGATGACAACATGCTGAAAAATATCGAGCTATTTGACAAGCTGTCTCTGCGTTTCAATGGCCGCGTGCTCTTCATCAAAGATGTAATTGGGGATGAGATCTGCTGCTGGTCCTTTTACGGACAGGGGCGGAAGATCGCTGAAGTGTGTTGCACCTCCATCGTTTATGCCACCGAAAAAAAGCAGACAAAGGTGAGTTGATCTAATAATTTTTCTATATCTCTGGTCCGCATTTTTTTCTTGGGGCCCAAAGTGCATTTCCCCATCTGTGTTGTAGAATAGAATAGAATAGAATAGAATAGAATGGACTTTATTGTCATTATATTTGCATAATTTTCCTGAAGGAACTCTCCTGACGGAATAAATAAAGTACTATCTAATCTAATCTAATCTAATATAACAAGATTAAGGACTCCATTTTAAAGTGTGGTAGTGGGAACAAATATTGGGTAAAAATAAATAACACAAGAGGTAATAAAGGAAAAACTAACAATTGAAATAAACAGACTGCTATCCAATAAAAATAATAAGCAATACTGTACAATATACAAAACACTGTAGAAATACAAAACACTGTACAATATACAGAACAAAACTAGAGTCCCGGAGTAATAAATAACAATCAGTGTCGGATGTATTGCACGGATGTATTGGGGTAGAATATTGTATAGTCATGAATTATTATTATAAGTTAGAGTTCAAGATGGTGACAGCTCTGGGAAAGAAACTGTCTCTCAGCCTGTTTGTTCTGGCTCTGATGCACCTGTAGCGCCTCCCCGATGGTAGCAGGTCGAACAGGTGGAAGCCAGGCTGTGTACTGTCCTTGGTGATGCTTTTTGCTTTGTTGAGGCAACGGGAGTTGCTTAAATCCTTCAGGGAGGGCAGGGGGCAGCCGATGATATTTTGTGCAGACTTTGTGACCCTCTGAATTGCCTGTTTGTCTGCTTCAGTGCAGCTGGCGTATCATACTGTTATGCAGTACGTCAGCAGGCTCTCGACAGCCGAGAGATAGAAGGTCACCATCAGCTGCCTCTCCAGTCTGTTCTTCCTCAGCACCCTCAGGAAGTGGAGTCTCCGCTGGGCCTTCCGGATGACCGCAGTTGTATTTTGGGTCCAAGAGAGGTCTCTCTTCATCTCCTCGCTGTTGATGTAGAGGGGGCCGAGGTCTGCAGTATTTTTCATGAAGTCAAAGATTAGTTCCTTGGTTTTTGTGGTGTTCAGTGCCAAATTATTCACTGAACACCACGCTGATAGTTTCAGTACCTCATCTCTGTATGCAGACTCATCCCCCCTGTAATGGGACCCACCACCGTTGTGTCATCGGCAAATTTGATTATGGTGTTCTCCAGGTGGGCTGGATTACAGTCATGGGTGTAGAGGTAATCGTTTGTAACGATAAACAGCGGTAAAATTGCAATAGTTTTACAGTTAGAGTCTACTGCATTCTTTTGTTGAACAGTCAAGGAAACAGGTCACAGGTAAATGTTACAGCGTTGGTCTCCAGTAAATGCTTCTGCCGGTCACTCAAGAGCAAGAATGATCTCATTAAGGAAGTCTTTATCTTCTTTATTGGACAAGGGACAGTCCAGTGTGTTCAGAGTTCAGATAGTTAGGGCCATTTTGGGGGCTTGCTTGTTTCGGCTGGAGAGGCTGAGTTGTATGCTGATTTTGTAAGTATATTTTGTGAATGAGCATGTGTAGCTAAAACATTTCTGTCTTTGATGGCATGGTGTGGTTGGGACAGCGGCTGTGCCAGCAATCTGAGGGTTCCTGGTTCGATCCCCAGCTTCTACCAACCTAGTCACGTCCGTTGTGTTTTTGAGCAACACACTTCACCCTTGCTCCTGATGGGTCGTGGTTAGGGCCTTCCATGGCAACTCCCGCCAGTAGTGTGTGAATGGGTGAATGTGGAAATAATGTTAAAGCGTTTTGAGTACCCTGAAGGTAGAAAAGCGCTCTACAAGTATAACCCATTTACCATTTAAATTATTTATTTTGTTCCTTCTATCGGACATTGAGGAACTTTGTTATTATAGTAATCATCAACTTAAACATGTAAGACTGAACAAAATCAAAAGAGCAGCTTGCAAGCATCCTTGAGTTAGCAACACAAGGATAGAACACAGGCCCAAAACGTCAAATTGAGTTCATAAATGAATCTTTCAGCACATACACAATGTTGACATCTATAGTTAGAATTTGAAAAAGAGAGAAAAACATGCGTACTCGTAAACGGAGCGTGCAACAACAAAGGCAGGCAAAAAACATGACAGGAAACACAAAGTTAAATCATGAAATGTAACCTTACCCGGAACAAAAACGATGCATATTTATAGTCCTGATACCAATTTCCTTGACCCAGCCACACACAAAGAACTTGTAGACCTCCATGTTTTTCCAAGTGTCCATCGGTTTTGTCGTGTAGAATGCCGTCTGGAGCACATGATAGTTCAATTTGTCTGGGAACTCCACTGACTAAAGATCCTTCATCACTCAACTAATCATTTTTTTATATAAAGTGTAGGGATCTATTCCATTGCATAGATAGTTTTTTTGGTCATATCTACTTTTTGCAGGAATATCTAGGCCCCTTGTGTACTCAGTGCGTGCGTTGCTTGCTGCACAACTGCTATCACTTTCGGGATGAAATCACCTGTTGCAACACAAGCAATTGGAAGATCCTTCTGTATTTTAGGGAGCTAAAGATCTATCTCACAGTCGCTGCTGCTCTTCTGCTCTCATCACTTTACCAAAAGCATAGTTTGACACTGGATTCTCAGATATTCATCCAATTATATTCAATATCCAATTATTTTCTGTTTGCTGATAATTACTTGCACATAAACTGTTAAGGGGGGTTGAAACCCAGTCCTTGACCCCTGACTAATCACAAGAGAGAAGGTGTGGTCTGAAGCAGGCTTCGGATTCCAAGCAGGTTATCCAAGAGGGGAAGAATGCAGATTTATGGAGTATTGTTTTAAAATTAACACATTTATAGTGCCACACAGCGGTCTATTATAATTGTTCTGATGAGCCAAATGGGGCCCCTTTTACTGATAGTGTACTTCTGCATGTGTACACTAGGTGGAGTTCCCCGAGGCTCGCATCTATGAGGAGACCCTCAACATCCTCCTGTATGAATCCCACGACGGGAGAGGGCCCGACAATGCTCTGCTCGAGGCAACAGGGGGCGCCGCAGGGCGCTCCCATCACCTGGATGAAGACGACGAGCGAGAACGCATCGAGCGAGTGCGTAGAATTCACATCAAACGACCAGACGACCGCACGCATCACCACCAGTGACCTCCTGCTCCTCTTCACACCAAACCTGTGCCTTAGGACAGCCTCCACAGCACCTCTCTGACTTTTCCAGTCCACTGTGTCTTTTATGCGTGTGTTGTTTACTTCTATCGCTGTTCAGAAGCATCATAATCATAGATGTTAGTTGTCACTAAACTTTGTCTGCTGTACCTATCACACGTGGACCTAACATCACAGCAGCTGCAAACATCCTCTCTTTTATGAGGCTGAGAGGGAATCCACTGTGGATGAGCCAAGTGGCCACAAGATGGCAGTGTTCTGTTATAAATTAAAGCCTGATCAAATTATTCAGCTCATCTGTCACAGATGGCTGCAATAGTTCCGAGTAGTGCTTACACCATATTTTTAGTTACTCAGTTTCCTATTTTGCTATCAATTGTTATCTCTGGAGGCAACTTAAACTGTGGCCTGAGATGTTCAAGTACTCGGGTGATTCAATGATGGGAAGATCCTGTATTGAGGTTGGAGTGAAGGACTGTAATCAGAGATCTGAGTCCTGTCGACAAACGTTTTCCAGAGAAATTAGAGCTGTCCTCAAAAAATGTTTGGTTTGCACAACACAGTTACAATCACAACACAGTACTACTGTATGTTTTATATTTATACATACTTGGTCTATCTCAAATAAATTTATATAAACATGTATTTGCTGTTTTCCTGATGTTAGAAAACATTACACATAAACCAGGCCACAACAAATCAATCCATATGTCTAAAAAAAAATCTGCCTTCACTACGGCAATGGTCAGTTTTGATTTGACTCTGCATTCATGGTGAAGGAAGTTACTAGGTCGTATTCATTCATAGTTACATGGCAGAAATAGTACCATGTAGTACGGTTGTAAACCAGGGGTGCTGAAAAAAGCTAATTGCGGTTATGTCATTTTAATTTTCAATTGAGTCCTTATCAAGAATTTATTTTAAAAACATTTGCAAATAATTTTTTTTAAAGACAATCGCTGCAATTAGTTGCTGCACATTTACATCAGCAGCCAACAGCTTTGGTAAAAAGTTTTTATCTTATTTATTGAAAGTTGTAGGAGAAATGGAAAAAAATATATATTCACATCTGAATTGTGATTATTATTCTGATTCTGAATCGATTCCGTTTTCAAAAATCAGTTGAAAAAAACAAAACATTTAAAACATTTTACAATCAATTTCTAAAGAAAAAAACCTTTTATTTTTCAAAAATAAATTCATAAGAATACACAGCATGTACATGTTGGCGAACAAAATGAGCTTTTTGCAACCTGTATCCAATTTTGAATAGCTTTATCAACAGCTGTATTGAGTGCAGAATAAATTGAGATTCATATCAGAATCTCAATTTTTATTTATTCAGATTCAAATTCAATTCAGAGTTTTTAAGAACAGATTAAAAACACAAGAATGTTTATAAAAATATTTTGTATATGTAGAACTTTGAGATTTGATGTTGAATAAATTTGTATTTATTCATATTCAAATTCGATTGAGTTTTTAAGAATCGATTAAAAAAATGTTTATAAAAATATTTTTACAATTAAAATCCCAAAGTATGTGGGCTCTATTGATAACCTCACTAACAACTTTAACGACGCCCTGCATGAAACCATTGATAACATAGCACCTCTAAAGTTAAAAAAGGTTCCAAAAAAGCGTACCCCGTATTTTACAGAAGAAACTAGAGCTCAGAAATTATTATGTAGAAAGTTGGAACGCAAATGGCGCACGACTAAACTTGAGGTGCACCATCAAGCATGGAGTGATAGTTTAATAACTTGTAAACGCATGCTTACCTTAGCTAAAGCTAAATATTACTCAAATCTCATCCACCGTAATAAAAACGATCCCAAATTTTTGTTTAGTACGGTAGCATCGCTAACCCAACAAGGGACCCCCTCCAGTAGCTCCACCCACTCAGCTGATGACTTTATGCAATTCTTTAGTAAGAAAATTGAAGTCATTAGAAAGGAGATTAAAGACGTCTCAGCTACAACGGGGTTCTATTAACACTGACA
Source organism: Nerophis ophidion (assembly GCF_033978795.1). Classification (NCBI taxonomy): domain Eukaryota; kingdom Metazoa; phylum Chordata; class Actinopteri; order Syngnathiformes; family Syngnathidae; genus Nerophis; species Nerophis ophidion. The sequence continues at coordinate 53,983,426 of NC_084617.1, read as the reverse complement.
CGACTGTATATACGGCGGATATTGCCCTTCCAAAATAGTTTCTCTCGTTTTAAGGAAATAACATTAGAGGAATTGTTACAACGTGTAAATGGAATAAAACAAACAAACATGTTTACTTGACCCTCTTCCTGGGAAACTGATCAAGGAGCTCTTTGTATTATTAGGTCCATCAGTGCTAAATATTATAAACTTATCACTCTCCTCGGGCACTGTTCCCCTAGCATTCAAAAAAGCGGTTATTCATCCTCTTCTTAAAAGATCCTAACCTCGATCCTGACCTCATGGTAAACTACCGACCGGTGTCTCACCTTCCATTTATTTCAAAAATCCTCGAAAAAATTGTTGCGGAGCAGTTAAATGAACACTTAGCGTCTAACAATCTATGTGAAACCTTTCAATCCGGTTTCAGGGCAAATCACTCTACTGAGACAGCCCTCGCAAAAATGACTAATGATCTATTGCTAACGATGGATTCTGATGCGTCATCTATGTTGCTGCTCCTCGATTTTAGCGCTGCTTTCGATACCGTCGATCATAATATTTTATTGGAACGTATCAAAACACGAATTGGTATGTCAGACTTAGCCTTGTCTTGGTTTAACTCTTATCTTACTGATAGGATGCAGTGCGTCTCCCATAACAATGTGACCTCGGACTACGTTAAGGTAACGTGTGGAGTTCCCCAGGGTTCGGTCCTTGGCCCTGCACTCTTCAGCATCTACATGCTGCCGCTAGGTGACATCATACACAAATACGGTATTAGCTTTCACTGTTATGCTGATGACACCCAACTCTACATGCCCCTAAAGCTGACCAAAACGCCGGATTGTAGTCAGCTGGAGGCGTGTCTTAATGAAATTAAACAATGGATGTCCGCTAACTTTTTGCAACTCAACGCCAAAAAAACGGAAATGCTGATTATTGGTCCTGCTAGACGCCGACCTCTATTTAATAATACAACTTTAACATTTGACAACCAAACAATTAAACAAGGCGACACGGTAAAGAATCTGGGTGTTATCTTCGACCCAACTCTCTCCTTTGAGTCACACATTAAAAGCGTTACTAAAACGGCCTTCTTTCATCTCCGTAATATCGCTAAAATTCGCTCCATTTTGTCCACTAAAGACGCTGAGATCATTATCCATGCGTTTGTTACGTCTCGCCTCGATTACTGTAAAGTATTATTTTCGGGTCTCCCCATGTCTAGCATTAAAAGATTACAGTTGGTACAAAATGCGGCTGCTAGACTTTTGACAAGAACAAGAAAGTTTGATCATATTACGCCTGTACTGGCTCACCTGCACTGGCTTCCTGTGCACTTAAGATGTGACTTTAAGGTTTTACTACTTACGTATAAAGGACTACACGGTCTAGCTCCATCCTATCTTGCCGATTGTATTGTACCATATGTCCCGGCAAGAAATCTGCGTTCAGAGGACTCCGGCTTATTAGTGATTCCCAAAGCCCAAAAAAAGTCTGCGGGCTATAGAGCATTTTCATTTCGGGCTCCAGTACTCAGGAATGCCCTCCCGGTAAAAGTTCGAGATGCCACCACAGTAGAAGCATTTAAGTCTCACCTTAAAACTCATTTGTATACTCTAGCCTTTAAATAGACTCCCTTTTTAGACCAGTTGATCTGCCGTTTCTTTTCTTTTTTCTCCTTTGTCCCACTCTCCATTGTGGAGGGGGTCCGGTCCGATCCGGTGGCCATGTACTGCTTGCCTGTGTATCGGCTGGGGACATCTCTGCGCTGCTGATCCGCCTCCGATTGGGATGTTTTCCTGCTGGCTCCGCTGTGAACGGGACTCTCGCTGCTGTGTCGGATCCGCTTTGGACTGGACTCTCGCGACTGTGTGGATCCATTATGGATTGAACTTTCACAGTATCATGTTAGACCCGCTCGACATCCATTGCTTTCCTCCTCTCCAAGGTTCTCATAGTCATCATTGTCACCGACGTCCCACTGGGTGTGAGTTTTCCTTGCCCTTATGTGGGTCTACCGAGGATGTCGTAGTGGTTTGTGTTGTGGTTTGTGCAGCCCTTTGAGACACTAGTGATTTAGGGCTATATAAGTAAACATTGATTGATTGAAAATAAAATATGTAGCACTTTGAGATTTGATGTCAAATGAAAAGTGCATTATACATAAAATGTATCTTTACATATATCAATGTATATATAAAATTATATATTTTTTAGATAATACATTTTTAAAATAGGCCCCGTGCTGTACATATACGTTGTACATCAACAACCAAGAGGAGCTTTTGTAACCTGTTTTGAAAAAAAAAAAAAGTATTTGTTTATTAAAAGTTGTACATCAAGGGTCTTGGAAAATATTTGGATTCACATCCAAATTGCAGTATATTTATAATCAAAACACTTGATCAATTTGTAAATGCGTTTTGTTTTGTTTATTTTTTGCCAATATATTTTTTAGGACATCTTTGTGCTTAGGTTTCAAGAATAGATTAAAAAAATTAAAGATTGTTATAATCAATTAATGAAAAAATAAAAAATGCCATTCGTTTTTGAAAAGGCATTCGAAGGCCATCTTTGTGCTTGGTTTTCAAGAATTGATTTAAAAAATGTCTCAAATCATCTCGCTGCACATCATACGCATAAACGGGGGTGTACAAACTTTTGGACTGCCCTAATATATATATGTATATATATACATATATATGTGTGGATGTTTGTTTACATATTATAGTACTATATTGGGCATATAATTAATCACTATAAATGAATATTAAGAGTATGTGAAAGTTCAACTCCTACCTTGTTTACTACCCTGACAACCTCTTCAAAGCTTTTTAATAAATCAGTAATATCAACCAGCTAAAAGTCAAACATGGATAAGTGAGGAGAGTGTTGAGCATTTTTAAATGGGTGTAATTTCACATTTTCTAAGGTGATTTTTTTTTTTTTTATTATATCTACAAAGTTCAGTGAGCCGGTTGTGTTATGTGCGACCATGTGTGTTGACCCTTTGCGCTGGTTAAATATTTTTTTCTGCACTATGACTAGGAAAGGTTGTTTGGATTGGGTCATATAGGTAAATCCTTTGCTTGTGCCAAGGAAGAAAAAATCATGGTCACCAACAGCAACCTATTGCTAACTGTTAGAGCCATGGGTAGTTACATTTGAAATGTTAACACCTTGCACGGCCAGGTTGCTTATTGAAATGATGAAAGATGTGAATTGGACACCCAAGTTATATATCATATGTCAGGTTTTAAGATACATTTTATACCAAATAACATCGCGGGAACCAATTTGAATGGATTCTTAATCGAATTGTGAGTTGTAGAATCACATTCCTACTTAAACTACAACCATAAGAATATCCCTCGGACATCAGTGTCATTTCAAAAAGAGCATTATTATCTTAATAGGGGCTTTATGTGTTTATTTATCTGTTGTTGTCGCTGAATAAGAGACAAATGGACTGATTGTAAAGTGCTGCAGTGTGCTCACATCCTCCGCTTTGGGGTCTCGTGATGAAATATGCAGGGGCTTCTTGAGTGTCTCCTCAACCCCTCATGTTACCTCGGCCGAGCCCGAGTGGCGACCTGGGGTCACAAAACGTGTCTGAGAATGTATAAAGCGTTGCAAGGTTACCATGACAACAGGGAGGCGCGCACCACCATGAGGTGTCCGTTCTTGGCCTTGAACACCATCGGCTCCTGGCCCGTGCTGAAGTCCACCGTGTTCTCCTTCTCAGCATGGATTTCTATTTTGACGCTGCAAACATTTCGGCGATCTTATTTGTATTTTTTTTTTCCCCTGGTCGTTACATTTGTGACGCACCTGCCCTGGACCACCTTGACCGCGCTCTGTTTGTTTGCAATGATGCTGAGTTTGGTCACCATCTCAATCAGGTGATTGCACTGCAGAACAAGATCCCTCTGAAAGGACCAGGAACATATAAGATGAAATATTAACATTGCAACACATGCCAATACGGCCTTTTTAGTTTACTAAATTACAATTTTAAATTTCCCACGAAGTGTCGTTTTGAAAACGTTGCGGTAAGACGACTCATATGATGATGCGTGCGTTTGACGTCACCGGTTGTTGCGGACATTATTTTCCAGCCCGATCCAAGCTATAAGTAGTCTGCTTTAACGGTATAATTACACAGTATTCTGGACATCTGTGTTGCTGAATCTTTTGCAATTTGTTCAATTAATAATGGAGAAGTCAAAGTAGAAAGATGGAGTTGGGAAGCTTTAGCCTTTAGCCACAAAAACACAGCCGGTGTTTCCTTGTTTAAAATTCCCGAAGATGAAGTTTTACTATGGATTAGAGCGGTCAAGCGAACATGGATCCCGACTACATGTCAACCGGCAGTTTTCGGTGAGAAAATTGTGGTAATAAGTCGCCTCTTACCGGAGACATCAGCAGAGCTTCCGTCCTGCTGCAGCTGCTGACTTCCCTCAGAGACTCTGGCATCAACACACCCGTGGCCACACCCCTCCGACTTTCAGGTACTATTTAACCTCACTAAAACACTAGCAACACAATAGGCGGATAAGGGATTTTCCAGAATTATCATAGTAAATGTGTTTAATATCTGAATCGCTCTCACTGCAATCGCCTTTTTTTTTTTTTTTTTTACTTTTTTTCTAGTCCTTCACTCTAAATTTCCTCATCCACGAATCTTTCATCCTCGCTCAAATTAATGGGAAAATTGTTGCTTTCTCGGTCCGAATACCTTTAGCTGCTATGATTGTAAACAATGTGAGGATGTGAGGAGCTCTACAGCCCGAGACGTCACGCGTACATCGTCTGCTACTTCCGGTAAAGGCAAGGCTTTTTTATTAGCGACCAAAAGTTGCAAACTTTATCATCGATGTAGGGGGGGGGTAGTACATCCAAGAAGGACAGCTCCAGACTGGAGAAACTAGAAACTGATTAGGCGGGACGGTTCCACAATCGGAATGAAACTGGACTCACTGGTGACGGTGGCAGAAAAGAGGACTGTGGACAAACTAGTGAGCATCCTGGATGATGCCAGTCACCCTCTGCATAGCGTTATCAGTAGCCAGAGGAGCCTGTTCAGTGCTAGACTGCTGCATCCCAAGTGCAGGACTAATAGACTCAAAAACTCCTTTGTCCCACACGCTATTAGACTGTACAACTCCTCTCTGGATGATGCAAAACAATAACAGTGCGATGCAATTTTCATAACATGGTCACTACTGCCTAGTTTCTCTTGTTGTATTTTTATTTTACTGTTATATTGTTATTCCCATTGTTGCTTTTTATTTTTATTTTTATTGTAACATTTCTCTATTTTGTTTCCATTTAATCCCCTATTATTTACTTTTTACTTTCTTAAATTGATCTCAACTCTGTACACTGCTGCTGTAATTTAAATTTTCCTGAGGGAACTCTTCTGAAGGAATCAATAAAGTGCTATCTATCCATCTATCCATCTAAATGATCAAGTCTGACACATAGAATGGACCTGCTATCCCCGTTTAAATAAAATCTAATTTCAGTAGGCCTTTAAGGTGTCACTTCTGGAGCATGTATGTATACTTTTGACCCAGCAGATTTGGTAAAATTTTCAGTAGACTCATAATAAATTCATTAATATTTTTTGTTGACAAACAAGTATGTGCTCCAATCACTATCAAAAAAAAATAAGAGTTGTAGAAATGATTGGAAACTCAAGACAGCCATGACATTATGTTCTTTACAAGTCTATGTAAACTTTTGACCACGACTATATCATATATTTGATCAACGTCTAAAACCAAACTGTTCAAGCCATAATGAGTGTGTACCTAATAAAGAGGTCTGTGTACCTTTTGTTTGGGGTCCTCGCATGTGACGTGCAACACAACAATGCTGTCTGTCAGGTTACTGACTGAAATCCCTAAAATGAGAGAACACTGAGTACAGTTAAAGTATACGTACTGTATGTGACGTGATGGCGCTAGATACAGCCTGACCTTTAAGATTGGTAAACAACACTCTCTGTTTGATCTTCCCCTCCTCGATCATATAAGCAGCCGACTTAGTGAGGATGAGCTGCCGGGGTCGCGGTTTAAAACCATTCCTGTGGTATTTGACCACCGGGACGCCGTACTGAGGAAACACACCATGTGACCCAGCCAGGTCGACCTCAGGTGATGCAGAATACACAGAAATCTACCTTGATTTGCTCGTTGCCAATCATCTGCAGGATTCTCGGGTTTATGTCTTGGTCGCCTAAGGAGGGGGAAAAAACATAGTTTTGAAATAGGGGATGGGGATGAATTTAGTCAATTACAAACTATGTATTTATTTGGAAAAGGCGTTGATTAGCATGAGGCCTGCATTTCTTTACTCGTAGTTTTTTAAGAATATGTACTACCACCTTATTTATGGAGAGTCAAATGGTCCAACATTAAATAAATACATCTTTAAATTATTACTTCAAAGTCTCATTACTTTATCATAATTAGACTTTTATTCATTAAATGCGTTAATTTATTTAATGTAAAAGTATATTCAACTATATAAGAAATTGTTTTTTTTAATGCACAATTATTCATCTCATTTCATGACGTAAATATTTAATTCAATACTCAATAATATAATGAAATATTGATGTTATTGTTTTATCTTTTTTTATGGTTTAATTATTATTCACATTTTATTGAATTATTTAATGATTTATTAAATACATTTTATTATCCCGTGTGACAAAATATTTTCATTAAATGCCACACAGGTTAATACATTTTTTAAATAAGTCATTAAATCTCAAAATAAGATAAAAAAAAAAAAAAGTGGTGAAATAATCATTGCGATGTTTACCTGTAAAAACAGCTGTGTAAACTTGAGCACACACACTCAGAATAAGACAACACACAGAATTGGAACAGATAATAAAAAACAAAACACTACACTAACTTCAGAAGTGTATAAATGCATATATTGTATCTACATTAATGTGTACATATATATTCATATATCTATATGTGTATATACTTACATAAATACAGATAGACATATATATATACATATATATAAATATATATACATATATATGTACCTATATATACGTGTATGTATGTATACATACATATATATGTATATATATATATGTTTATATACATATATATATATGTATATATATATATATATATATATATATAAATATATATATATATATATATATATATATATATAATTAGTTTCACTTGTTTAGCCCAATGCAGCCCCCATGTCCAAAAGTTTGGACACCCTTGAACTAAATCATTAAATAATTTGTGAAATAATAAAACCAAAGATTAAATGATTGAATAATTAATCAAACAATTAAAATGTCCTTTTATATTAAATAAATTGACACATTAAATAACATGTATGTTTTTAATTGCAATTATAATTCATTAATGACACTAAGTAATTGTTTAAAGTTGTATTTATATCTATTTATTAAATACATTTTATTATCCCGTGTGACAAAATATTTTCATTAAATGCCACACAGGTTAATAAATTTTTTAAATAAATCATTAAATCTCAAAATAAGATTAAAAAAAAAAGTGGTGAAATAATCATTGCGATGTTTACCTGTAAAAACAGCTGTGTAAACTTGAGCACACACACTCAGAATAAGACAACACACAGAATTGGAACAGATAATTAAAAAAAAAACACTACACTAACTTCAGAAGTGTATAAATGCATATATTGTATCTACATTAATGTGTACGTATATATTCATATATCTATATGTGTATATACTTACATAAACACAGATAGTAGCTGAGATAGGCGCCAGCGCCCCCCGTGACCCCGAAAGGGAATAAGCGGTAGAAAATGGATGGATGGATGGAAATACAGATAGACATATATATATGTACGTGTATATAAATATATATACGTATACACATACCTATATATACGTGTATGTATGTATACATACATATATATACGTATATATATATGTATATATACATGTATATATATACACGAATATATAAACATATATACGTATATATACACATGTGTATATATATGTACATATACATATATACGTGTATATGTATGTAAATATATACATATATGTATATATGTATTTATATATGTGTATATATATGTGTATACATACATATATACATATTTATATATATATATATATATATATATATATATATATATATATATATATATATATATATATATCCATCCATCCATCCATTTTCTACCGCTTATTCCCTTTCGGGGTCGCGGATATATATATATATATATATATATATATATATATATATATATATATATATATATATATATATATATATATATATATATAATTAGTTTCACTTGTTTAGCCCAATGCAGCCCCCATGTCCAAAAGTTTGGACACCCTTGAACTAAATCATTAAATAATTTGTGAAATAATAAAACCAAAGATTAAATGATTGAATAATTAATCAAACAATTAAAATGTCCTTTTATATTAAATAAATTGACAAATTAAATAACATGTATGTTTTTAATTGCAATTATAATTCATTAATGACACTAAGTAATTGTTTAAAGTTGTATTTATATCTTTAATTTAGTCCCAATTGACCCGCCCCACCCTTTTAGTGGTTTCTGTTAGAACGATTTTTCTTTGTTGGTTCCATTCAATAATACAGTGCAATTAAAGTTAAATTAATTTTGTGAAAAACAAAAACAAAAAAACTGCTACACATCTTGATTAAAGGCTAGAGATCTGCCAAATATCCATCAGTCAGCTACAGACATGAGGGCTGTAAGTGATGTCATTTTGTTGTTTTTCAGCTAATTGGCTAATCCAGTATGATGTTGCTGGTAAAATGTGACTGTTACGTTAGCATTGTAGCTCACCTAGCTAACATTTAAGTCCCTATCTCATTGTTGTATATGGCGTCTTTTGTGTTGGACAGGTGCAGAGTTGCAGTGTATATGGCAATTTTTGGGTAATGTACGCTAATTGGACGTCCATTTAGCATTAAAGCAACATACACACATATGGTCGCTGTATGATCACTAAACGCATGTTTAAACTACCTAAATTCCGGCATCAAGGTTAAATTGTGGCTATGTAATTTCAAATACACTATTGTGGGACAAACAGTATGAAACATATTTAAAATGGATCAAATGTGACTATTAAGATGTGAAAGGTGTCAGGTTTGCACTGGCTGTAAAACCATGCTGATTTCCAAAAATATTAGTATAAACTAAGACTTCCAGCCTTGTGTGCTCCATAAGGATGCTACAGAAGGGCGAGATTTTAAACACGAAAAGATCGTTTACCAACATGTTGTACTGTACTGTCATTTTTTCTAAGTAGTGGTCACTTGTTAAGGATTGTTATTGTTATTGTAAATGACTCACTGATCCTGGTGTCTGCAAAAGGCAGGGCAACACTTTGTGGGTAGCTCTCTTTTTTCCCCTTGAACATCGAGCTGGCGATGAACTTCATTTCAAACTGAAAGGAGGACCAAAAATGCATTAAGTTGGATAAAAAAGAAAAAAGGTAAAATAAGTTGCATTTCAAAGGGAACTTTTAAATTGTGCTCCTCATCACAAGAAAATCCGTGTTTCCCTTTTCTGTACATTCTACATCAGGGGCGCTCACACTTTTTCTGCAGGTGAGCTTCTTTTCAATTGACCAAGTCGAGGAGATCTACCTCATTCGTATTTGTAATTTATATTTATTTATTTATGAAAGAGACATTTTTGTTAACAAGTTAATGGTGTTTAATGATAATACAAGCATGTTTAACACACATAGATTCCTTTCTTTCATGAAGACAAGAATATAAGTTGGTGTATTTGATTCTGATGACTTGCATTGATTGGAATTAGACAGTGGTGCTGATAACGTCCGCATTTTCAAATGGAGGAAAAAAAAAGTCCTCCTTTCTGTCCAATACCACATGAAAGTGGTTGGATTTGGCATCTCATTTGTCCAACTTGCATACTCGTTTTTAAACACTTTGTTATGAGAGTAGCATATGTGTGTGGCCCTTTAATGTCTGGCAGCAGGTGAGTGATGTCAGTGAGTGTGCGGGTGGGCAAGCAAGTGAGAAAGCGGTCGCTGAGAGCGGGGGAGAAATACATTGGCATCAAATTCCGTAGCTTGCTAGCTTGTGCACGCTAGCTTTCTGAGACTCTTATTTTGTTAGCACAGGCAGGATGAAACAGGTCTTTTATGGTGAAGACAGGAACTGTGCAGTCGGTTTTTAGAGTTTTGACAGTAGGTACGGAGTCTCTAGAAATAAAATCTGTTTCTCTGCGTCCGCCCTGTTAGTGATTTTTTTCTTAAATATGAGCTCGCAGCAGCCAGCGTCATCTCACAAGATCCTCGGGTGCCGAGAATGTCAAACAACTGACGAAAGTGAAGTCTTGGTATGATTGATGATTGCTCATTTTTATGTATATATTTTAATGCCTGGCTTGAGATCGACTGACACACCCTCCGAGATCGACCAGTCGATCGCGATCGACGTAATGCCCACCCCTGTTCTACATCATAAAAACTACTATCAAGGGGCAACTAACAATGAAGGTAAAGGTATGCATCTATTCTTCCAATAAAACACTCTAACCTGCATTCTTCTTCTTCTTTCGATCACTCGAAACGGGTATGATTGGCCTCCTGTTGGTGGGATTGCCTTCAGGAGAACGCCTGTGTTTAAAATCTTTTAAAGTGGGGAGACTGGTGCACAGACAGCCACCACACTGTCCTTGGCAAAGAGAAGTGCCCAATGGCATGGAGATTATGACAATTGGGGGCCCATCTTTGCTGCAGCCTTCCTACGCCTTTGTGACCGTTGTGTAGCTTCAATGCAGGCATCATCCGCCCACTCCGCCGTTGAGGTCTTTTTCAACGAAGGAGACCCGCAGACTACAACGTCACTTCTTCGCTGTGGGGAGCTGTATCCGGTGGCAAGGGAAACCCAGGACGACTGGCACCTCCTCAACAGCTGCAGGAGGCTACCGGAGCTCCGGTCTGTCAGAGGACTGCCTATGGTGCGCCTCCCAGCACTTGCATTTCTCTCAGGGTGTGCTCCCCTAGCCTTTTGTCTTCCCAGACTAACCCACAAGCCAGCGGGGCTGACCTGCATACCCACTGTTATATCCCGGCAACTGTTTTGGACTAATGCTTGCTATTTTTCTGTGTGTGGTATTTAAGTTCCTGTCCTGTGCCCTTATTTTGTAGTGTTCACTTCCTCCTGCTGAGAACAGGCTTCCACTCCTGCTGGCTGATTGGCAGCCGGGACACACCTGTACCCGGTTGCCAATCAGGCTCCAGTGTCTCATTATATCAAAAGAAGTCCCGTGTTTTGGGCACTCACTTGTGCACTTACTTGTGCACTCGCCTTCTTTTGTTTTTCAACACTCCTTTTGTGAGTGAGTTTTCTGTTAATTTCTCTTCATGTGAGAGCGCCTTTTGTTAAATTTGAATAATGTTCTTTTACTCACCGCGTGCCTCTCGTTTCTGCAAACTTGGTGTCATGCCGCAAAGCTCCCTTCCAGCATCCTAACATCAACCAAGCTATAGCAACATTGCTATTGTAAGAGCTAACACTGAGGAAGCACTTTTTTGGCGTGACACATCGCCTTGCTCACCAACGAGTAACCAGCTACTAGTTACTAGGTAGGTTGTTGCGTTTTCATTGTAAACATTCTATACGGCAGAGCCATATTTCCATGCTTTGACAATGACATCACAAGTTTGAATTTCCCCTCACCCAAAAAACTCTGTGGTACAAGAGCATTAATACATTTAAAAAAGACAACTAACAATATAATGCATTAATGGATACAAAAAGTATAAATAAAACGGGAATAAATGGATTCTACCCTGTTCTACCTTCAAAGTACACAAAGCGCTTTGAGACCATTACCACATTCACCTACCGATGATGCAACATCAGGCACAACTTGGGGTTCAGTATCTAAACTTCGACATGGTCACAAAAAGTTCTATTTTGGTTTCATCTGACCACATGACATTCTCCCAATCCTCTGTTGTATAATCCATGTATCCATTTTGGTATAAACTCAACTCATCGTGTTTGGAGGAAGAAAAATACTTAGTTGCATCCCAGGAACACCACACCTGCTGTGAAGCATGGAGGTGGAAAAATCATGCTTTGGGGCTGTTTTTCTTTTAAGGGGACAGGACGATTGATCCGTGTTAAGGAAAGAATGAATGGGGCCATGTATCGTGAGATTTTGAGCCAAAAGCTCCTTCCATCAGTGAGAGCTTTGAATGGTTGACCAAATACTTATTTTCCACCACAATTTACAAAAAAATTCTTTAAAATTCCTACAATTTGAATTCCTGGATTTTTTTTTCACATTCTGTCTCTCACAGTTGAAGTGTACCTATGATGACAATTACAGACCTCTGTCATCATTTTAAGTGGGAGAACTTGCACAATCGGTGGCTGACTAAATACTTTTTTGCCCCACTGTATATAAATGTATATACATGGTATACATACATACATACATATATATATATATATATATATATACACACACATACATCTATACACATACATTTACACACACATACATACATATATATTTATATGTATATATACAAATATCTATACACATACATATAAACACACATACACACACATATAAACACACATTTAAAAAAAAAAAAAAAAAAAAGTTAATCCAAATGCTGCTATGTTTCCTTTAAGTGTGACTTATTTACTAGTAGCATAAGCAATTGCCTATAGCCGCATGTGCATACAAAAAAAAACGGTTCATAAACAAACATCTTAAAGTGGTAATCGGTTCTCATTATTCACTGGAAAAAGCCGTTCAAAAGACTTGATTCGCTTACAAATGTTCTATCTCAAATACTTGCAGTATTTCATGATATAGAATGCACAGAAAAAGGAAAGACGTGTGTTCTTGTCCTACATAAGGATTGTGAATGATGGGCAACATTTAAAAAAAGTGCCATTTCCTCTACCATGTGAGATGTATGTGTTACCTGTGCTTTTTTATGGGGTGTGATCCCTCTGACATATTTCCGCACCATGAGCCTGTAGTGCAGTTTACGTAGTATTTCCGATGTCTGGAGCAGGGGAATAACCACAAGCTGAGGTTGACTGACAACAACAAGAGATCAGTTTGTGCATCGATGCTATCTCTACCTCGGTCAGCACTCTCGGTGCGTCGAGCCAAGTGGTTTTATCCAAAACCGTCTTTGGCAGGTTGGCTTTCAGCTTGTTCAAGTAGTTCTGCCGCACAAAGGCCAAATACTCCGAGTTATCCGTTACCTTCGCTTGTCCTCTGGTCATGTAACCCTTGATAAATCTGAAATAAAATGTTCAAAGGACATTCTCTTCGATGAGATTTGTGTTATTCCTAGTTGATCTTCTTACTGTTTGATGACTTTAACAGCCCAGGCTCTCTTGTCTCGCTCCTTCCTCGCCTGCACTCCTCTCCAGCAAGTCTCAATCTTTGTGGCTGCCATTTAAAACCTTCCATTATGTACTTATACTTTGGCACTTTAATCAGATTTTTTTGTTTACCAGCCTCCTTCTGTTTTCTGAACTCCCCCTTTGCCCTGTAACCTTTGTATTTAGCCTGGAGTCTTGTTGCTGAAATGTCAAGAAGCATTCAGTCAGTGACGCCTGCATATGAGTCACACAGCGGATTTGACCTCACCTAGTTGATGTTTGCACTTTTCAAAAGCATCCTCAGTGGCATAAAGTGTCCTTGGATGGCGAATGAATATCTTGGTTCTAGGAAAAAAAAAAAAAAGCAAGGAGTTAAAAGCAAGGTAATGCAGATTTATGTATAGAATACATTTAATGTGTGTTACAGATGCATACAATTAAAAGAAAGCAAATAAAATAATGAATACAAATTATATATTGGTTGCTTTGTTGGGTCTGCTCCTGTCTCTGGCCATGCTCCCCCCCCCCCCACCCCCCACCCCAGCAGACGATGGCAAGGAACACCGCAGAGGCCACCACAGTGAATATCAATCAATCAATCAATCAATGTTTACTTATATAGCCCTAAATCACTAGTGTCTCAAAGGGCTGCACAAACCACAACACAAATCACTACCACATCCTCGGTAGGCCCACATAAGGGCAAGGAAAACTCACACCCAGTGGGACGTCGGTGACAATGATGACTATGAGAACCTTGGAGAGGAGGAAAGCAATGGATGTCGAGCGGGTCTAACATGATACTGTGAAAGTTCAATCCATAATGGATCCAACACAGTCGTAAGAGTCCAGTCCAAAGCGGATCCAACACAGCAGAGAGAGTCCCGTTCACAGCGGAGCCAGCAGGAAAACATCCCAAGCAGAGGCGGATCAGCAGCGCAGAGATGTCCCCAGCCGATACACAGGCGAGCAGTACATGGCCACCGGATCGGACCGGACCCCCTCCACAAGGGAGAGTGGGACATAGGAGAAAAAGAAAAGAAACGGCAGATCAACTGGTCTAAAAAGGGAGTCTATTTAAAGGCTAGAGTATACAAATGAGTTTTAAGGTGAGACTTAAATGCTTCTACTGAGGTGGCATCTCGAACTTTTACCGGGAGGGCATTCCAGAGTACTGGAGCCCGAATATGTTTTTTGATTAAATTTATTTATGTATTTATTTATTTAGTTTTTGTAGCTGTATGTAGAAATGGCTGGTTGCATCAGCTCTGCTCTTTTAATGTACTTTGATGTTTGCCTCTTACACACGTGCTTATGTGTGCTATGGCGATGAGTTTTTTCCCTTTGGCCTCAGTCTGGAACCCCTCTCCAGGGGCCCAGGCTTACACTGAATAAAATGCTGACATTATCAGTACTACTGTCTGATTCCAATCAATGCAAGTCATCAGAATCAGGTAATACTGTTACGAATCACTCTCCTGCCACCTCTCTTTCTGCTGTATGCTCTGCTGAGCGCACCGTGGGACACGCCCACGGGCATGTAACACGAAATTATAAACTAAACTGGGCTCAATCTGCCCTGCTCTAACATATTTGTATGAGTAACAAAAATATGCTGCAAGCCAGTGGTGAGTGCTTGAAGTGGCCTTGCAGTCAGCCAGAGCTTCTGAATTGCTGCGTTGAGACAGGGCACCTCTGTTTACTGCAAGCTGCAAAGTGTGCGCCATGCAGGGCAGACTCGCCACACCAAACTCCATCGTAGCTTTTGCCATACTGCGTGCATTGTCCCTGACCACAACGTGGGCTTTCACCCTGGGGTGTTTTTGTTGTATTTTAGTTTTTTCTCGACGGAGTTCTTAAGCGACAACTGTGT
>NC_084617.1:53960632-53963132 GCF_033978795.1 Nerophis ophidion | reverse complement strand
GAAGAGTTGTTTAGTAGCCCATACAATTAATACAACGATATGATGGCTACAGTTTGATAGAATGATGTGTTATTTTTTTTATTATTATTCATCACAACAATGGATTCTGTTTGACTTTGAAGATGCCACAGTGAAAGGACAAAAAATGAAGTTCATTACTTACATCTTTGATATTTCTGTATAAGAGGTCATTATTTTTGTCCAGAAAACCTGTAATAGATAATACATTTAAAAGTCTGTTTGAAAATGAATTGAATATTTGAGTAACATTAAGCCATAAACTTTCTTTAATTTACCCACAACACAGTAGGTGACCTCCCCAGCATAATGCAAGAGACGAAAATCTCCTCGTTCCAGCGTCCTGCGTGTCTTCTTGTCCGCCAGCTTGTGTCTGCAATCCGAGAGGACAAGAAAGACGATGAAGAGTTTCTTTTCAGCTCACTCACATTTCTAGAGGGAATGTCCCTTTAAAGGACCCATATCATCCACATGACCCACATTGTATGTAAATGAACATGTGTATATATACTTATATATGTATATATGAATATATGCTTATATATATACACATACTGTATACATGGATATATATATATACATATATATATACACATGTATATGTATATAATATATATATATATATACACCGCTTATTCCCTTTGGGGTCGCGGGGTGCGCTGGTGCCTATCTCAGCTACAGTACACCCAGAACAAGTCGCCACCTCTTCGCAGATATATATATATATATATATATATATATATATATATATATATAGTTTGATAATATATATATGCATGAATGTATACAAATAAATGTATATATATACACTTAACTGTAAATATATACATATGTGTTTATAAATATATATATATTTATACATATACATATATATATATATATATATATATATATACATATACATATATATATATATATACAGTATATTTATGTATAGTCGAGGTTTCTATGGTTTATCCGTTATACAGTGCTTGATACCTGGGTTGAGCGGAATATATGTTAGGTCAGGAAAAAACACAAAAGCTATTTCATATATAAACATACGTTTATATACGTAGATGTATATTTATTAATTTATTTACATATACATACATATATACTGTATATACATACATATATATACTGTAAATATATACATAAATATATATACGTATCTATACATATATAGACGATGAAGAGTTTCTTTTCAGCTCACTCACATTTCTAGAGGGAATGTCCCTTTAAAGGACCCATATCATCCACATGACCCACATTGTATGTAAATGAACATGTGTATATATACTTATATATGTATATATGAATATATGCTCATATATATACACATACTGTATACATGGATATATATATATATACATATATATATACACATGTATATGTATATAATATATATATATATATATATATATATATACACACCGCTTATTCCCTTTGGGGTCGCGGGGTGCGCTAGTGCCTATCTCAGCTACAGTACACCCAGAACAAGTCGCCACCTCATCGCAGATATATATATATATATATATATATATATATAGTTTGATAATATATATATGCATGAATGTATACAAATAAATGTATATATATACACTTAACTGTAAATATATACATATATGTGTTTATAAATATATATATATACATATATATATATATATATATATATATATATATATACAGTATATTTATGTATAGTCGAGGTTTCTATGGTTTATCCGTTATAGAGTGCTTGATACCTGGGTTGAGCGGAATATATGTTAGGTCAGGAAAAAACACAAAAGCTATTTCATATATAAACATACGTTTACATACGTAGATGTATATTTATTAATTTATTTACATATACATACATATATACTGTATATACATACATATATATACTGTAAATATATACATAAATATATATACGTATCTATACATATATAGACATATATCATATATACACGTGTATATATATATACATATATACGTATATATATACGTATATGTTTGTATATATATACACGTATATATACGTATATATGTATATATATATATATATATTTGTCACCGACGTCCCACTGGGTCATTATTGTCACCGATGTATTCCATTTTAGAATAAGGCTGTAACATAACAAATTATGGAAAAAGTGAAGCGCAGTGAATGCATTTAGGACACCTGAACAAAATCTTAAGTATTCCCATATTGGCTGGAATATCCACCGCCATTTTATATATATATATATATATATATATATATATATATATATATATATATATATATATATATATATATATATATATTTATATATAAGGTTCTAAGGTTCTCATAGTCATCATTGTCACCGACGTCCCACTGGGTCATTATTGTCACCAATGTCCCACTGGGTGTGAGTTTTCCTTGCCCTTATGTGGGCCTACCGAGGATGTCGTGGTGGTTTGTGCAGCCCTTTGAGACACTAGTGATTTAGGGCTATATAAGTAAACATTGATTGATTGATTGATATATATA
>NC_084617.1:53933132-53955632 GCF_033978795.1 Nerophis ophidion | reverse complement strand
TAGTGTATTTGCAACATGGTGAAGTCCAGGGAGTGGTCAAAGAAGTCAAGAGAGGAGGTAATTTCTCTTCATAAGAAAGGATATGGATATAAGAAAATAGCAAAGACATTACACATTCCAAGAGACACAGTTGAGAGCATAATTCGCAAGTTTAAAGCTAAAGGCACAGTGGAACCACTACCTGGGCGTGGTAGAAAGAGGATGCTGTGTGCGTACAGTGGTGGAAAAACCCCCGGGTAACAGTTGAGGAACTACAACAGGACATTGCAGAGGGGGGAACGCAGGTTTCGTCCCAGACAATAAGGCGCGCACTACGAGATGAAGGACTCCATGCCAGAACTCCCAGGCGCACCCCACTTCTGACTACCAGGCACAAGAAAAATAGACTCCAGTATGCCAAAAATCATCTGGACAAACCCCAAAGGTTTTGGGAAACTGATCTATGAAGTGATGAGACAAAAGTGGAACTCTTTGGGCCTATGAATCAACGTAATGTCTGGAGGAGAAAAAATGAAGCTTACAAAGAGAAGAACACCTTTCCTACTGTTAAGCATGGTGGGGGGTCAATCATGCTCTGGGGCTGTTTCTCTGCCCCAGGTACCAGGAATCTCCAGCGCATTCAAGACATTATGAATTCTATTTCCTACCAGGGTATATTAGCTGCAAATGTCATGAAGTCAGTGACGAAGCTGAGGCTTGGGAGACGTTGGACCTTCCAACAGGACAACGATCCCAAGCATACCTCCAAATCAACATCAGAGTGGTTGCAGAAGAAGGGCTGGAAGACTCTGGAGTGGCCTTCACAGTCGTCAGACCTAAATCCTATAGAAAACCTGTGGTGGGACTTGAAGAAGGCAGTTGCAGCACGCAGGCCCAAGAATATGAATGAACTGGAGGCCTTTGCCCAAGAGGAATGGGCTAAAATACCTGTAGATCGTTGCAAGAAGCTTGTGTCCGGTTATGTATCACGTTTGAAGGATGTAATTACTGCTAAAGGGTGTTCTACTAAGTACTAAAGATGCATGTAACTAGGGGGTTGAATCATTTTGTCAATGAGATATTAAGAAAAATGTCCTCTTTTGGTATTTTGTAAAATACAGTGTTACAATTTAAGTTGCATTTGTCTATTTGACACATCTTTATTTGATATGACTATAAACAAAATACGGAATAAATGTCCAACTTGCTAAAACATCAAAATTGTGTGGGGGTTGAATAATTTTGATCACAACTGGTATGTGGGCTCTACCGAGGATGACGTTGTGGTTTGTGCAGCCCTTTGAGACACTTGTGATGTAGAGCTATATGAATAAATATTGATTGATTGATTGATTGATTGATTGATTGATTGATTGACCTCAACTTTAGAGTGTTTTGAGATAAGAGCTATCTCCCGGCTAATTGTTATGGTTTCGGTTGCAAGCAAATATTGAAGTTACAAGCATCAATTCCATTAGTGGGTGTAGCAAATGTCACAATGAAACCCATAAGATCTGCCCAAAACAACTTGTCTTACTTGCTAACTTTAGCTTCTAGCTAGATATGGACATAACTCAAGGAAGAAAGTGAGTGTGAAAGACAGTGTTGAGAAAAGGCAGTGTATGATCTTCGTTAAAATAAAGAAAAATCATCAACGACATAACTAAGTGGTAAAATAATATCTAATTGGCGGACATTTACGCATAAAAATATGAAAAAGCTGCTCATGATGTGTTTGATGGAGAAGCAACTTGAAGGATTGTAGATGTGCACTCTCCTAGGTAAAAACTGTCCATTCTTATTACAGTACTTCATAAAATTATCACAGATTTTGGTAGTGTATTATATTGTTTTTGTATGATTTTTGTTATCTCAAAGTTTGTTTTTCTTTTTAAAAGGTTGTTTTGGACCAACTGGGCCAAGCACCAACTGTATTGATTTAAATTCATTTTAATGGGCAGCGTTGATTTGAGGTACAAGTGTTTTTTTGGAATTTTGCCTATTGTTTACAATCATTATGAAAGACATTGCATTATAACTACTAAATAATCTTTAAAAAAAAGTCTGTTTACAATTGAGCCAACGAGACGTATAAAACCCAATAAAAAACATCCAAAAAAGGTCAACGATACTTCTTTTACATTTCGTGATTTGAATATTAACCAAGTATTAGTGATATTGTCATTATAAGCGCTAACGCAGATAAACTAATTATAGCGGCGCCGTGATCACTAGCATGTCTGCCTATGTTTACATCATCGAATACTAGTAAGCTGCCTCCTCGCAAAAGTTTATTGTGGATCATAAATCGTCTCTCATTTAGATAGTAGAAGGACGAGGACGTAAACTGACAATTTGGGACACTTTGGCATCCAGTTTAGAGCCGGAAAAGGCGAGAACAACATGAAAAAAGATGTTTCACCCCCCTTTTCGAGGATTATGTGTCATTCTTCGTCTCAACGGGACTATAACAAGATTCTAACAGTCGGCATCTTAATGACAGCAGACATCACACAGTAAGTGATGGCTTATTATGTTTGTAGTCTCTCATGAAGTCTGCAGTGAGTAACAATCAGTGATGAAGAAAAAAAGTGACCGTTGTGGTGCTTTTTTAAATTAATGTGCAGTGTATGCTTAAAACATACTTGCCAACCCTCCCGCATTTTCCGGGAGACTCCCAAAATTCAGCGCCTCTCCCGAAAACCTCCTGGGACAAATTTTCTCCCGAAAATCTCCCGGAATTTAGGCGGAGCTGGAGGCCACGCCCCCTCAAGCTCCATGCGGACCTGAGGGAACACAGCCTGTTTTCACGTCCACTTTCCCACATTATGAAGAGTGTGTCTGCCCAATGACGTTATAACTGTAGAATGATCGAGGACGAGTTCTTGGTTCCGTGTGTGGGTTTATTGTTAGGCAGTTTCATTAACGTCCTCCCAGCGCGGTAACAGCACACAACAACAGCAGTCACGTTTTCGCCTACCGTAAAGCAGTATGTCTGCCGTAAACAGCAATGTTGTGACACTCTTAAACAGGACAATACTGCCATCTACTGTACATGCACCACAACACCTCCAGGCAACTTCAATCCCTTACTTATACCCTCCTCCATTCACATCCCATCTCCCCGGATTGTAAATAACCTAATGTAAATAATCAAATGTATTTCTAATGTATATACTTGTTCTTATGCTATTTGAACTCTCTATGTTCTCTGCTGGCCGTACATATCCTACTAAGTAATACCTACACTGTTTCAACGTCCATTTCTCTGTTGATGCAATTGTTGATGACTGAAGTACTGATATCAACCAAAGCTCCTCATCCCACCCCCCGGATTGTAAATAATGTAAATAATTCAATGTATATACTATGATGATTAACTTTTGTGATGACTGTATTATGCTGAGAGTATATATTTGTACCATGAATTGATTGACGTGGACCCCGACTTATTCAAGTTGAAAAACTTATTCGGGTGTTACCATTTAGTGGTCAATTGTACGGAATATGTACTGTACTGTGCAATCTAGTAATAAAAGGTTCAATCAATCAATCAATCATGCATATGTACGGTTTTTAGACAGTGCAGTGCACAACTGCGTACACAACAGCTGTAAATACACTCCTCCTCTCTTAACCACACCCCCAACCACACCCCGCCCCCCCACCTCCCGAAGTCGGAGGTCTCAAGGTTGGCAAGTATGGCTTATAATGATCAAAATACGTAAATATTAAATGTTATTATAAATGCGCCCGTTACTACATTACATATATAAATAACATCATTTGTATAAAACCTCAATGGAGGTGTTTATACATTTCTTTCTCACTGGCACTCATTGAGGGCGGATGCTCCCCTTTCCCCTCCCTTATCGCTCCTGCTTGCTTTTTTGTCTTGTCTTGTCTTAACTTTCTTGTTGCCTCTTTTTGCACTGCTCACCACATCTAAACATTGGAACTATTTAACTGGCCTCAACAAAATTGACAAGATCTTGGGTTTGGGGGAACCGGCTTGTTGTGACGGAGCGGTTGTTGTTGGACACACGACAGACTCTTGGGACAAGAAGGAGTGCCTGGCGAAGATATCCACTTATTGAGAATTATGACAACAGGACATCTGCTGATTGGAGTAAGCGTTGCTCTGGTTTGTCGACAAATTGAAAGTTGCTGGCAGTCTTCAAAGTATCCCAAAGCTGCCACAAATGACTGGAGGATGCTGGAAGAACTGTGGACACTCTTGTGATTTGGATAACATCGGACTGTCTGCCCTGCAGGATCAATTTTGGATCAGTCATAGACAATTTAGAGTGAAAAGCTAATTTTATTTTCACTCGCATACAAAACATTCAAACTTGGATTCTTTCCCTGGCTTCGAGACTCTCTCGAAGGACAGTGCGGCGAAGACACAACAAACTCCCTTCTTGTCTCTCATGGACACACACCTGTTTTTGTTGACTTTGGACTAGCGACTGCACGACATCAAGGCCGCGGAACAGAGACACGCGGCAGGCTTACACACACACACATGCGTCCACGAAAATATACACCACTCACACATACCCCACGCCCCATCCAACGCCCTTGACGCGAATCCCTTAGGGGTGATGGACGGATGGGAAGCGCCTGAAGAGCTGCAGCCTGTCACCGTGGCCCCCACTCCCACCCCTCTGTTGCAAGTCTCGAGATGTTGTAATATGTATATGTGCTTTGCTAAGGAGGTTTTTTCCCACTCCAGACTGGGCCCCCTTAGGAGCCCAGTCTAGATTGTATTTTATTACTCATCCTCCCCCAGCGTTTACCTTTTTGCCATCTTTTACGGGGCGCTTTGTGACAACCCACCGCGTTCCTGTTCTGTAACCCTACACTACTTGTGTGTCTAATCTTAAACGGATTTTTGCGGAAAACAAAGTTTTGTTGTGCTTGTGCAATGACAACAAAGACCGACCGACTGACCGACCGACCGACTTACCTACCGACCTACCTACCTACCTACCTACCTGGGATGGCGTAGCGCAATTAGGAGAGTGGCCGTGCCAGCAACCTGAGGATTCCCGGTTCGATCCCCACCTTCTACAAACTTTGCCACGTCTATTGTGACCTTGAGCAAAACACTTTACCGTAGCTCCCACTTCCTCCCCTCTGTTGGCAAGTCTCGAGATGGATATTGTAATATGTATATGTGCTTTACTATGGAGGTTTTTTTCCCAGTCTAGATTGCATCTTTATGTGGAGTCGTTCTCTCAGGAATGCAGGACAAGGATAGCAGGTAGGAACATATTTAATAATCAATTAATCCTACACAGTAGAATTGACAGGAACCAAAAGAAAAGGAAAGTGTGCATTTCGCACGAGAAGCTAAGGGAAAAAACTTAGGACATTAAACATGAAACTATGGACATGAAAACCTGACTAAACTATGGCATGAAACAAATAGCATTAACTATGGAATTGCATCAAATAAGCAAGACTTACTGCGGCAAGAAAAGAGCATGAAACAAACAATGACGCCAGGCCGACTGACTGGCAAAGACAAGCTTAAATACTGCCTCTGATTAGTGCTCGGGAAGCAGGAGAGCAGGCGAGCACTAATCAGAGACAGGTGAACACAATGAGTAACCATGGCAACCAAAACAAACAGGAACTAAAGGAGTCCAAAACTAACAGAAAATACAAAAACATGATCCGGACCACGGATCATCACATGTATACTTTTTGTTTGTCTAACTTCGAATGGGTTTGTGCTGAAAACCAAGTTTCGTTGTATTTGTGCAATGACAATAAAGACCTACCTACCTATATGTTTTTAAGGGCTTTTATAAGCAGAATAGAGCGACTCCAATAGGCTCCATTGCAAACTGACTTTTGATCGCATGTATTTAATATTTAGAATGCATAACAAAAAAAAAACATATCTGTTTGTGTTTTACATAAGGATTGTGAATGATAGGCACAATTCCCCAAAAGGTGCAGTTACCCTTTAAAAGCTATGTCACAGAACCAAGTAAGTTGAGGTACTACAGTACTTGGCAATTAAAATGCTATATTAAGCCATAAAATTGTATATATTGCCATTTAAAACACTATATTTGTCATGAAAAAGCTCTTTTTTTTTTAACCATGACAACACTGTATATTACTTTAAAATTATGTATTTTAGATCATCTTTGCGTGTATACATTATACGTCCTCAGCCAAGAGGAGCTTTTGTAACCTGTTTTGTAATATTCATACCAATATATGTAGTTATGCATAATATGCAATGTAAATGTAGAATGCTTCTGACCTCATCTTACCTCACTATTGAATTGAATGTCCATATACTTCCCGAAACGGCTTGAGTTGTCATTCTTTAGTGTTTTGGCATCCCCAAAAGCCTGCAGACAGACACAATCCAATTATTCATGCAAGCCTGACCTGTTTTTTGGAACGTCATCCCAGCATAATGAAGCGTTGTTAGGTGGAGTGACAGACCTCCAGGACAGGGTTGGACATGAGCATCTTGTCCCTGACGGTGTTTAGTAGAGCGGTGCTCGGACAGCTGACCGCGTAATACTGTAGAATCTTTTTGGAGGCCTCCGTCTTCCCTGCTCCGCTCTCCCCCGAGATGAGGATGAAGTGATTGCTGAACTCGGCCAGCATGGCGTGGTAGGCGTTGTCTGCCAGAGCGTAACTGTGGCCGTACGGCGAGCACGATTCGAGGTGAATCATATTGTGGTCGGTATTTATTAAACATGCACTACTCTGTACTCACATGTGTGGTGGAAGCTCAAAGAAGTTGACACCCATGTAAACGTCCATCTGTTGCTTGTTGAAGATATCCAACTCTTTATAGGGGTTTACCGACACCAGTAAAGTTCCAATGTAGGTCTAGAAGAGTACATCAAATAATATGTGACATTTATTAACCCTCACGGTATACTGAGGACTTTGTCATTTCAGGTTATTTTTCTGTAACTCTGAATTAATGATTTTTTTTCCTAAGAGTTAAAATGTTAATATGTCTACTTCAAATTATGTCATACAGGAATGATACACTGGAAAATAATGTTAGCTCAGGTCAGTAGCACCAGGACAAAAAAAGTCCTTACGGAGTTAAGAATGCCCGTCTCATTCTATTGATACTATTTGCATTGTAGATTGTAACCCAAAGCATCAAAACTATGACACCTGTAAAGTGAAAACCATTTCAGTTGACTATCCTTTGAAGTTCATTGAGAGACTGCAAAGAGTGTGCAAAGTAGTAATCAGAGCTAAGGATGGCTCTTTTGAAGAAACTAGAATATAAAACATGAGTTGTTTCACCTTTTTTGTTAAGTACATAACTCCACATGTGGTCATTCATAGTTTGATGCCTATATGTGTATATATATATATATATATATATATATATATATATATATATATATATATATATATATATATATATATCCTTTTTTCTACCGCTTATTCCCTTTGGGGTTGCGGGGGGCGCTGGTGCCTATCTCAGGTACAATCGGGCGCTATGTATATATATATATATATATATATATATATATATATATATATATATATATATATGTATGTATATATATATATATATACATGCATATATTTATATATATACATACATACATATATATATATATATTTACATACATACATATAAATATATAAATATATATATATATATATATATATATATATATATATATATGTTTCTGTGGTTTATCTGTTATACAGTGTTCAATACCAGGGTAGAGCAGACTATACGTTAAGTCAGGAAAAAACCGTGGCTATTTCATCCCTACAAGCCTGTTTCGCAGGTTTCTCTGCAGAGAATAATAATATAGATATGTATCCCAGCTGTTTATATATTACATGAGGAAATGATATTAGAATGTAGTTAAAATATTGATTTTGAATTGAGAATTGTTTTTAATCCTGAATTGATTTTGAATCCAATCGTTACTCCCAAGAATCGAATCGTGTGGGGCCCAAAGATTCACGGCCCTACTAATAGGGGGTTCCACATAAACTCTGCTTAAGGCTTACATTTTTTAAACAGTCTTAACTCCCTTAAGACTTTTTTTTCCTGGTGCAATTGACTATTTAATTATTCCCCAGTGTATCAGTGATACATGGTAGAATTTTAAAGACAAATCAAAAAATGTAACATGAAAAAGGATTTGAAGCCTTCGAGGGAACACAACCAAATGGAAGAAAAATTTACCTGAAAGGACGAAAAAGTCCCTAATATACTGAGAGGGTTAGTTAATGCTGCATGTTGTAGGATTTATTCTTTTAGACCTACTTTTTCATCCTGGCACTACACTACTGCTATTGAAATTATGTATACCCCATCACAGTGATTCTCAAACTGTGGTACATGTACCAAAAGAAATAATTAAATATTCAAACACAGTTTTACTGTTCAAACTTAAATATACTTGTTTAATGAAACATATAACTTGTTTTTAATGATTATTTAGGCCTACTGCGCTACTGTATTTTCATGTTGGTCAGTACTTGGAGAGCCAAGTGTTTTCTGAGGAGGTACTTGGTGAAAAAAGTTTGACAACCACTGCACTCGAGGGGTTAAAACACAACATTGTAAAAAGCTGCACAAACATTAGAAAGTTGTGTTCCTTACATAAATGAGATCCTTGCTGAAGCGCTTCTTGAGGTTACTGAGGAAAGCTGCCTCCGTGGTTTCATCCAAAAGGACAAAGTCCTGAATGCCAACCTGGTCCCTGGCAGTGAGGGCACTCTCCATGTCCAGTTCAACCTGTGAAAGACCAGACTTGTGACCGGCCATGCTTGAAAAGAAGAAGAATACTATTTGTCCTGCAACAAGCGCTTGAATGTGACATTGTGCAAGTCATGTCTTGTAAGTAATTTCATTTTGATCAATGCATGACTCCTGCTTGTAGGATAAATCACTAAATCCAGTCCATTTAAATTCAACCTGCAGAACACAACAACCACCATGATGATCAGCTACTAAAGAGACCGGTCGCCATAATAATGTGTCACTAAATCTCCCATCCAAAGGCAAAACCCAGTAACTCAATTTTGGTCAAAACTGAGCTGATAATAATTTTGGAGTTCCTAGGTGATATACTTTACATCAGTGTATGCGATATTGTAATTTGTTCCGTAAGTAAGCTGTTACGCGCATGGCAGGACCTAGCAACTACCACATAACCGCGTAGATACAACACAAAAACCTAGTATCTCAAGAGACCAATCGGAGCTTCTTTGTCAGTCGCCTTATTTTCTTTAACGAGACATTTGCACGAATGGGGGCCGACGGTCAACCTGATTATGTGATATTATGGCACGAGGGGATATTTGGAAGATTGGCCCAGGACGTTGCAAGCACCTTCATTAAATGTATTGTTCTCGATTCTTCCCCTTGCATACTCTTTTGGGCAGATAACTGTGGAGGTCAAAATAAAAACTGGACGCTGTACACGGCTCTTGCCCAATGTGCAAACGCAGAATGGGGCCCACCCGAGATTGTGATAAAATATCTGGAGAAAGGGCACACGTTCATGAGAGCAGATTCAATCCATGGCTCAATCGGCAAGAAAATGAAAGCTCAAGAAAACATCTATACGTTTGATGACTTTGTAAATCTTTGTAAAACAGCATCAAGATAGATTGGTTTTCCTTTGTTTTCTCAAAATCAGCTAGAAGTGAGTTACTAGGTTTTGCCTTTGGACGGGAGAAATTGCGTTTAGTGGCGATGTACACTTTTTGGAAGAAACAGCAAGTGTGAAACTTTATGTGAAAGGCCGAGAATGCAAATGTCCCTCTTTATCAGGGGTCGGGAACCTTTTTGGCTGAGAGAGAAAGCCAAATATTTTAAAATGTTTTTCCGTGAGAGCCATATCATATTTTTTTAACACTGAATACAACTAAATGCGTGCATTTTTTAAGTAAGAACAACATTTTTAGAGTATAATAAGTCTCTATTTCTTTTTAATAACATTGTTATTTCTTGAACAGGTGCGGTAGAAAACGGATGGATGGATTAGAATGCATGACAATGTTTTATATTTTGAACGTTATTTTAACATTGTGATTACCAGCGGAATTATTCATTACCTGTTGTGTTAAGCAATGTCAGCTAAGATTTATCTGAGAGCCAGATGCAGTCATCAAAAGAGCCACATCTGGCTCTACAGCCATAGGTTCCCTACCCCTGCTCTATATGTTGAACTTGTAAAGGAATGTTTGAATGGCTCCCCGGGGGATGCTGAAGCTACAAAAAGCAGCAAAGGTTAAAAAAAAACACAAACACAGTCCCTCAATTAGTTCTATTGACAGGTCCAGTGTGGCTGTGAGGCAAGCCTCTTGTGTTTGTGCAGAACCTAATGATTGTCCCTCGTGTTTCAGTAGGACCGTTGCACCGAGCAAACACAACACACTGTGCCAATAGGACCAAAAAAAGAAACATTCAATAAGCATAGTGGGAAAAATTCCACCAATCTGTTTTGTATTCTCAGCACCAACACTTGCACCAAAAGCTTTTGTTGGTTTTGTATGTTCTCCTCTCTTTTGGACGTCCTTTGATTCTCACTTCTCTGGGTAAAAACATTAAAAAAAGATAATCCATTGGATCTAATTGACACAGAGCCCGCCCCCTCCCCTCCCGTGGCCCCCTATCCTTCGCCTATGGCCCCGGTTTCTTCTGAGAAAGGCCCGAGTGTTTTTGTCCTGTAAATACCACGAAGCGGAGACAAAAAAGATGTCTTTAAAATGCAGTCTACAATCCATTACACATATTCCCCCTGCATATCCATTCAGTAATTATTCATTAGAAAACATTTAACGTCACAATGAATTTCACACTAGGCAGTCGAAACACAATGGAGGAGATTTGGCCTATTTTGGGGCTGAGGACTTTGGGAGTGGGTGGGGGGGGGGGGGGGCGTACAGAGGAATGGTGAAGGCGAAGGCTGGCGGGGTGATGGGTGCACTATTTGTCTGATCTGAGAAGCACTGAAACGGGGCCGTCTTGAGACTAAATAGTGCAGTAACGGTCTGTGCCCCGCTGCTTGCTGTGACACTCATTTAGGGCGCCCTCGGGGGGGAACAATAGCGGCTTGTTCTGAGCTATCCTGTGCTGTAATTTGGACTTCATTGGACAGAAGAGGCTAGTCAGATGTTTTTTCTCCCCCCCCACACCTGTCAGCCCCTGCACCCTTAAATGCTCTCACCCCTACTCTGGACAATACTCCCCCCTACGCCCCCGTGTCCCCACCAATAACCCCTCAGCCGCCCCGCCACACCCACTTTAAGCCAATGAGACAGGTGAACAATATCATTGAAGGAACCCTTTTTGGGACGTCAGAATCAATCTGCTGATGCGATGGGTGGGGTAGGGGGTTTGGGGGTAGCAATACCGGTGTCGGGTATCTATGACACCCTCTTTCTTCGTGGGAAGGGACTTCTTTAGGGGCGGCGCAGGCAAACAATACGGTGGGACAGCGTGACTTAGGGGTCTGCCATACAGTATTATCAGAATAACGTAGACAGATAAGCTCCTGTCAGGAGGATGATTCGCGAATTCATGCTAATGTTTTTGGGCTTTCATTCAGCACTGAAAAGAATAGTTTTCTTTCTTTAGACTGGTTGTCAATGCGCCTTTAATAAAGAGACACGAAGCGATTCGCCAGGGGAGGCTCCAAAGTCCACCACAATGTGTCACTTCCAAGTTAATTCTATACATTACCCCCATAGGAAATCATGTTAAAGTACCACTGATTGTTACAGGTGTGGTGGAACTACCCTCTGCATTTGACCCATACCCTTGTTCCAACCCCTGGGAGGTGAGGAGAGCAGTGAGCAGGAGCGGGGGCCGCGCTCGTGTCATGATCCGTGATCCTGATCATGTTTTGTTTAGTTTTGTTCTGTTAGTTTTGGACTCCCTTAGTTCCTGTTTTGTGCATTTTGGGTGTTTGTTTTGGTTTCCATGGGTACTTATTGGTTTCACCTGCCTCTGATTAGTGCTCTGCACGTTCACCTGCTGTTGAGCACTAATCAGAGAGCTACTTATTCATGTTGCTCGCCACAGTCGGCGTGGCTTCATTGTGTTTGCGAAATGCAACTATCACGTTGGTTTATTCCTGTTTATGATTCCTGATCTTGATCCTGTGCAAAGCTGTTATCTAAGCTTCCCGTGCGATCGGCACGTATTTCCTTGGTTTGTTTCTATTTTTTTTGTTTAGTTTAGTCTTTATTTAAAGGGACAATGCACAGAAACATTAAGTTCAAAGACAGATATGTTCTGTACAAGATTATAGCTAAATAGCTAATTTCCATCTGCAGTCCCTGGCTACCAAAATTAAAGAGATACAAAAATCATGCAATAAAATCCTACCATATCACATAATCAAATTTTAAAAAGTCATAAAATGCCCTTTCATGGACACATACTTAATATAAAATACAACCACATCTCATTTACATCATCACACAATACATGCTCTTGTTCACATCGGTCATCATTTGTAAAACAACAAAAACAACCATGATTTCAACACACACACCTCACAATTTACAACAAAAATGCTGTCATGGATAAATATAACACACATTCATTTGATCTGTCAAACACAGTGCCCACCTCAGTGACCGTGTGTGCAGCTTTGATTGCTCCAAAGCCACTTTTTAACTTCAATTGTAAATGTAAAGTAATCTGCTAAACTTTTCAAGTTTGTTGTGAGGTTGTTCCATTCCTTTATGGCTTTATATGAAAAGGCTGATTGTGCAAAAGATGTTTTACATCTGGGTATGCTACACTGCCTCCTGGTGGAGGCTCGTGTGTTTCTGGTTGACACAGCAGATGTAAACTGGACAAAGTGCTTAAGTGGCGCTGGGGCGGTGTTATTTAGGATTCGATGGGCCATTCGTATTGATGCTAATCTGTGAATATTGGTTAAGTTTAACAATGTAAATTTTTGGAGAACTAAGCAGTGATGGTGGAGTTGTGGTTTTCGGTCAAGAATTTTGAACGATTGTTTGTGCAAAGTTTCCAATGGCCTCAGATTCATTTTGCTTGCCTGCGACCAACATGTTATACAATAATAAAAACGAGACATAATCATTGCATTAAAACAAGTTTGAGCTTACTCCAGTGTTAACGATTTCCTGATACATTTGAATGTTTTATGTTGTATTTAAGACTCTGGCACATCTGTTTGATATGTTTTTAAAGCCAAGTGTTGGGTCTAAAATGATACCCAGGTAACGATATTCACTAACATTTTGTATTATCTCCTTATTAACCCTTATATTTGGAAAGGATGACATTTTATATTTGTTTACAAAATACATTGTTGCCGTTTTATTAATGTTTAATATAAGACAAGAGTCATGTAGCCATCTTGTCACCTTCTCCATGGCTGCTGTAAGTTTTCTGGCAAACCGTTCCCGCGTCTTTTCCCCGAGTATAAATAACCGTGTCATCTGCATACATCTGGATATTTACGTCCTCACATACAGATGGCAGGTCGTTTGTGGTACTATTATGATTAAATTATCATCTCCTACCTCACGCTGTCGTCCGGAGCCGTCCATTCTGCATCCCGGGAGAACAAACCCCGACCCGACCACGCCAACACGTAACAGCTCGGGAATCATTTTGGTGATTTAACCCCCAACTCCAAACCCTTATGCTGAGTGCCAAGCAGAGAGGTAATGGGTCCCATTTTTATAGTCTTTGGTGTGACTATCGATCTCAGGGCGGACACTCTAACCTAGTGGGTGTCAAACGTACGGCTCGAGTGCCGGATCAGGCCCGCGAACAGGTTTTATCCGGCCCGCGGGATGAGTTTGCTAAGTAAAAAATTAACCTGAAATTTTGGAATGAAAGAAACTGCTGTTCTAAATGTGTCCACTGGATGACGAAGTAGCAATTCTTTGTATATTTGTAGACGATGCTACATATGTACAAAACAAACCACATGATGAAAATGATTAAACTACATAAATACTGTAATTAGATTTTTATATATTTGTTTATCTTGATAGATTGAAAATGAACACCAATGAGTTGGCTGATCACATAATTTATTTAAAAATATAAAAATAACGACAAATAAAGATAGAATACTATTAACCGTAACATATAAGTGTAAAAAAAAACAACAACAACATTATGATTTGTACAATTTCAGAATGTGCTTGTTCTACATTTAAACAAAGAGTAGGTATTTTTAAGTTATCGTGCCGTGATTTTACTAGTCTGTCCCACTTGGAAGTAGATTTTTCTCCATGTGGCCCCCGATCTAAAATGAGTTTGACACCCCGGCTCTAACCACAAGGCCACTGAGCAGGTTTGTAATGTAAGGCAGAGCTGGGCAAATATTTTGACTCGGGGTCCAGATGAGAGAAAAAATGTGTCTGGGGTGTGATGTGTATGTGTGTATAAATTATATATACACATTTAGCTGAAAAAAAAAATATGTTGTACAGTTTGTGTGTTTGGGTCCCTTTTTTTCAGGAACATAAATACCAAAAGTCACAATGTCCAATAGAATTCTAAATAAGTAATGACATTTTAAATTTTTTTTTACTGAATGGGACACCCAAAATGTACATTGAAATAAAGAAAGTGGGATTTACAATATTAACTATGAACAATAAAACACTGAATATTAACAACATATGGGGCTATGGAGTGTTTCCTATTCGGGCTCCATTAGTCTGGAATGCCCTCCCGGTAACAGTTAGAGATGCTACCTCGAAGAAGCATTTAAGTCCCATCTTAAAACTAATTTGTATACACTAGCCTTTAAATAGACCCCCTTTTAGACTAGTTGATCTGCCGTCTCTATATACATATATATAATGTATTTTTTGCCGATATTCATATATATATACATATATATATATACATATATGTATATTATTTATATATTTATATATATACACATATACACATGAATAAACATATTTATATATGTAATTATATATATATATATATATATACAGTATAAATGTGTATATACATCAATATATATATATATATACATACACACACATATATGATTGATATATATGCATGCATATATATATATACAGTATATATACATGTATACACACACACACACACACACACACACATATATATATATATATATATATATATATAATTTAATTTATTTTATATATACACAACATACACACACCAGCCCCCAGACACATTTTACCAACCAATGTGACATCCTGAGTCAAAATAATTGCCCATGTCTATCTTATAGGACAGTGGTTCTCAACCTTTTTTCAGTGATGTACCCCCCTGTGAACATTTTTTTAATTCAAGTACCCCCTAATCAGAGCAAAGCATTTTCGGTTGAAAAAAAGAGATAAAGAAGTAAAATACAGCACTATGTCATCAGTTTCTGATATATTAAATTGTATAACAGTGCAAAATATTGCTGATTTGTAGTGGTCTTTCTTGAGCTATTTGGAAAAATAGATATAAAAATAACTAAAAACTTGTTGAAAAATAAACAAGTGATTCAATTATAAATAAAGATTTCTACACATAGAAGTAATCATCAACTTAAAGTGCCCTCTTTGGTGATTGTAATAGAGATCCATCTGGATTCATAAACTTAATTCTAAACATTTCTTTACAAAAAAAAAAAAATCTTTAACATCAATATTTATGGAACATGTCCACAAAAAATCTAGCTGTTA
Organism: Nerophis ophidion; assembly: GCF_033978795.1. Lineage (NCBI taxonomy): Eukaryota > Metazoa > Chordata > Actinopteri > Syngnathiformes > Syngnathidae > Nerophis > Nerophis ophidion. The sequence goes on along the minus strand of NC_084617.1, from coordinate 53,939,960 downwards.
ACACTGAATATTGCATTGTTGCATTTATTTTCACAGTTTATGAACTTACATTCATATTTTGTTGAAGTATTATTCAATAAATATATTTATAAATGATTTTTTAAATTGTTGCTATTTATAGATTTTTTTTTTTTTTTAATCTCACGTACCCCTTGGCATACCTTCAAGTACCCCCAGGGGTACACGTACCCCCATTTGAGAACCACTGGTCTAGTGTATCAGTGTTGCCAGAGACTGAGTGACCTCATCCATGTGAGAAGGAGCCATCTCAAAAAGGTGATCGCTAACTCATCTTTACTTGAACACAATGCACTCCCATTGAATCTCTCCTGCACGACAAGCATGAACGTGCAACATTTTGCAGCCACCTGCTAGACATTAAATCTTACTAACCCATTGACACACAAACACAGCAATTTTCAACTAAATAAAAACCTCAAACCTGCATTTTGGAAGTCTATCAGTATCCAAACTTGCAGCAGTTTCCTTCTACTGGGCCTCCTGTGTCTGCTTGCATGGAGACAATTAGTGAAATGAGTTAATTAGCCAGTTTCAACTGTTTCTATGAGTACTATATGCTCTTGGTGTTGCTTGGTGAAGGGTTGTGCACACATCCTGACCAACACTCAGGCCACAGTGCACCGGTTGCTTAATCATTCATGCCGTAGGAGGTGGAGGGGACCAAGATCTTATTCAGTTCCAACCTGAGTGTCTACTTCTATGCTGAGTGTAGCGTAACCACCCAGAAACAGGATCCAAAGCACTCAAATTCAAACCACCACACCTTTCTCGCACTTTCTTGAATGCTTTAAACTCCTTTGCATCACAACCAAAAAAACACCAAAGTAAAAAAAAAAAGTCTCCTCCATGGTGCTATCCTCCAGGTCTGGTTACTGGTCTTTGATTAGGTGGCTGCATAATAGGGCGTACTGTACTTGAATGGTTACTAAGTATTACAAAGCTATCTAGGAGGGCACCATTGCTGTCATGTGAGGACTCATCTCCCGGAAAACTGATCAGTTTCAGTTACAGTATTTGACATGTCAGATTTTCTACGGACCCGTGAAGGTTTACAGTAGACCTGCTCAGTGGCCTTGTGGTTAGAGTGTCCGCCCTGAGACTGGAAGGACGTGAGTTCAAACCCCAGCCGAGTCATATCAAAGACTATAAAAATGGGACCCATTGCCTCCCTGCTTGGCACTCAGCATCAAGGGTTGGAATTGGGGGTTAAATCACCAAAATTAATTTCCGAGCGTGGCCACCGGTGCTGCTCACCGCTCCCCTCACCTCCCGGGGGGTAAACATGGGGATGGGTCAAATGCAGAGGATAATTTCACCACACCTAAGGTGTGGGTGACTATAGTTGGGACATTTTCTTTACTTTACTTTAAACAGAGTACAGTCTGAGGTGGGTAAGGTAGTCACAAATTCTACTCATGTAAAAGTAACGGTACTTTAGAGTATTATAACAAAAGTACAAATAAAAAGTAGTCATCCAAATAAGCACTTGAGTAAGAGTAAATATTTTGTGAAAAAATCTATTCAAGTACTCTGAGTAACTTCTGATTTGTTTTAGTAGTTATTTTTTAATTTTACCTGCACTACAACTACAGTATGTGTGTGTGTTTGTGTGTATTCAGTTCAGTTTCAGTTTATTTCGAACATGCATACGATCATTATTGGCGGTCACTCGAAGCAAGTATGACGATCCTCCTGGTAGGGGGTATCCCTTCATGGGGGATGCCTGTTCGTGACTTTGTTTAACGTGGGGAGACTGGTGCACAGACAGTCACCACATGATCCTTGACAGAATCGGGTTAGGGTCCAGTGGCATGGAGTCCAAGACAACTACGGACCCTTTTCTGCTGCAGCCTTCCTCCACCATCGCAGCCGTTGTGGTAGTTCTTACATCTACTGTCTTCCGTCTGCTCCGCCATTGAGGTCTTCACTGTATCCAGTGCTATGGGTCAGTCAGGTACTAGCCCTTTGCCAAGGGCCCCCTGAGGTAACAGTAGTAAAGGGGTTAACCTCCTAGTGCCCCAAGACCCCTTAGAGGAGCCTCCACTGCTGGATGCACTTTAACGTCATGCCCAGGACACTATTCAATACAATGTAATGTATCTGTCATGATCTGTGGTTTGGATCATGTTTTCTGTTTAAGACTCCTTTTGTTCCTGTTTGCACTGCCTTGTTTGTTTTGTCACCATGGTTACTCATTGTCTTCACCTGTCTCTGATTAGTGCTCGGCCGCTCACCTGCTTCCCGAGCACTATCACTCAATCAATCAATGTTTATTTATATAGCCCTAAATCACATATGTCTCAAAGGACTGTACAAACCACTACGACTACGACATCCTCGGAAGAACCCACATAAGGGCAAGGTAAACTCACACCCAGTGGGACGCCAGTGACAATGATGACTATGAGAAACCTTGGAGAGGACCTCAAATGTGGGCAACCCCCGCCCCCCTCTAGGGGACCGAAAGCAATGGATGTCGAGCGGGTCTAACATGATACTGTGAAAGTTTAATCCATAGTGGCTCCAACACAGCCGCGAGAGTTCAGTTCAAAGCGGATCCAAGACAGCAGAGAGAGTCCCGTCCACAGGAAACCATCCCAAGCGGAGGCGGATCAGCATCGTAGAGATGTCCCCAACCGATACACAGGCGAGCGGTCCATCCTGGGTCCCGACTCTGGATAGCCAGTACTTCATCCATGGTCATCGGACCGGACCCCCTCCACAAGGGAGGGGGGACAGAGGAGAAAAAGAAAAGAAGCGGCAGATCAACTGGTCTAAAAAGGAGGTCTATTTAAAGGCTAGAGTCTAAAAAGAGTTTTAAGGTGAGACTTAAATGCTTCTACTGAGGTAGCATCTCGAACTGTTACCGGGAGGGCATTCCAGAGTACTGGAGCCCGAACGGAAAACGCTCTATAGCCCGCAGACTTTTTTGGGGCTTTAGGAATTACTAATAAGCCGGAGTATAATTAGAGACAGTATTTAAATCTGTCTTTGTCTGTCAGTTGGTCTGCTGACATTGCTAGCTTTTTCACTCCAAAGTTCATGCTGCTCCTTCATGCCATAGATCCATGCTCGTTTTCCTGTCAAGTAAGTTGTGTTTATAGTCCATAGTTTTGTCTAAGTTGTGTTTCAGCCTTGTGCGCGCCTTTTGTTTGTACTTTTTTGTAGCTTCTAAGTTAAAGATTAAATCATGTTTTTACCTGCAAGCCATTTCCTGAGTAGTCCGTCTGCCTTCCTGGGAGAACGACCCCGCAGCAAGCTGCGACCCCCCCCCCCCCTCCCCCCATCATGACAGCATTACACAATTCCAGTTGTTTCATTACAGTACGTCCGAAAAGGAGTAGGAAGAAGCAGAGCTTATTTACCCCTTTTCATACCATAGCTATTTTATCCAATTTCCTTGTTCTCTGTAACAGAACAATGAACAAATAAATAATATACCACAGCAAGCAAACAAACAATCAATAAACTTTGTCTCAATAAAATAAAAATGGTTCAAGATGTTTATCATAACTCTTGTTCTGTGTACTTTGTGAACAGTTGTAGTTTGAACATTCTCTTAAACTGAATCATATCGGTGCTTTGTTTGATTTCTTTGGTTAATCTATTCCATAATATAATTCCATTTAATGTGTGCTTGTTTATTTGAGGGACAGAGTGACCCTACCACAGCATGAGTACATTTTACAGTCACTTATGACGTTATAACAGGGCTAATAATAGCATAGCGCAGCTAAAACAGAAAAAAAACCATTGAAAACTTACTGCAACATGTTTTCTACAGTACAATATCCTTTTTGTAGGCTGAATTGTGAAAGATTTCTACTGACAAAGATTATATAATATAATTTTTTTTTAGTTTCCCAGCAGTACTTAGTTGGACGGGTGAAACAGGGTCATGTGACAGTGCCCGCTAGATAAAGTATCTCTAACGAGGCAAAATAATTTGTCTTTGCGAGCAGAAATCAATGAATTATAAATGAATATGATGTGAATAAATGTAGAATCGGAATTTAACTCAATGCAACAGAGTAAATGTGACATTTTTTCTTCACAAAAATAGTCAAGTTAAAGTATGTTGCATTAAAACTACTCAGACAAGTAGAATTGATCTAAAAAGTTACTTAAGTAAATGTAATGGAGTAAATGTAGCGCATTACTGCCCACCTCTGAGTAGGGTATATATAATTTGTAGACATTTATGTAAAAGCGCAACTTGTTAAGAGCAGTAGCTTTATACTCTTTTAAGTAGTTTGTACTACAGTTTGTATTTTGTTAATTTCATATTGTAAATTATTATAAATATTACACACAAGTGTTAACTACCAAATACAACAATAAACATATAGCGAGGTGTTCTTTGAAGCTGCAAGGAGAAACAGTGTGGGAGGAGTTAAGTGTTACCCAGTAACAGCTACTAAACACACACCCTCCTGGGAAACACAGGTGTCCACTTTCTTTGTTCTCACAAATGAGAAAAAAATATCCAATTTCAGCTCATTGATTGATTGATCAACAACTGGAAAACATTTGGCATATTTGAATGATCAGGTCCAAGGGAAGTTGTCAAGGTTACCTTGGTGGTTGCCCCACTTCTACCCCGGCTGAGCGGCCCAGAAATGCTTGTCCGATCTTAACAAGCTTTGGTGCTACCCACTGGGCTCTGATTCAGCACGAGACCCGGCAAATCCAATTACACAGGAGTCAGAGAGGTTGATTTTCCCATTATAGATTCCATGCTGAGAATGAGAGCTGATGATAACACTCACATCACACCATGACTGCCCCGCGCTTTCCTCTCATTTTGTTCTCCCGCTCTTCCTATCGCATTCTTCTCACTAGAGCCTTTCTTCCCTTGTCTTTCTTGCCATCACTTCTATTTTCATAGTCCATTATTGTCATTTTTAAGAGGCCCAGAACGAATGTTGGTCCTAAAGTGTTGGGTCAAAGAGGTTACTTGATGAACTTGAATCCCATTTGTGTCTTGCTTGATTGATTAATAACAACACACATTGATCATATGTATAGATTCGGTCGGTTTTGGAATATTTTGTCAAGAAACGCTTGAACTTCACCTCAAATGCAATCAACACAGTAAGTGCAACAGATCAATAAACAAATACAAGTTAGAGCTGAGCTTGCAGACTGACCAAAAAAATAACCGACTGACTGGAATGTTGACTGCCTGACTAATTGACTCACGGGCTGAAGGACTTTCTGATTAGCTAGCTGACCGACAGGCCATCCGACTGACTGGCTGACCAACGACCAACTAGCTGAATTTCTAATTGAATGACTGACTGACAGACTCACCACCTGATTGGCTATGCAAACTATGGGTGCCACTTTTGGGGACACCATGTAGCCAGCTGCGCAACATGAAAACTTAACACTAGCTTTTTAGAAATGTGGCTCTTTCCAACTGAGTCAGCAGTAAAAAAAAAAACATTTGAACATTTTCTTCAACAGCAGTGAACCAAACTGACCTCGCCACAGACCAGAGTTCAACCAAAGGTTCACACCTTAGACTGAACCCCCAGATTAAAATAAAAGGAAAATAAGGACGTATAGATGGCTGATTAGCTGATTGACCAACCAGCTGACCGAATGAATGGATGACTGACCAAAATTACCAACTGACTTTCTACGTGGCTGAGTGACTGACTGACAAACCAACCAAGTTGCTAGAATGCTGACAGACCAACATACTGGCTGATTGGTTAGATGACTGACTAACCAACGGACTAACTGACAGAATTAATTTCTGACTGGATTCATTCACTCGCTGTATAGCTGACTGACTACCTGACTCACTGAATTAATATGGCTATCTGATCTAAAACTTAATAACTAACTGAATGACTGACAGATCTATAACAGACTAACAGGAATGTTGACTGCCCCACTGACGGACTTAACAATTGACCTGTGGACTGAAGGACTTTCTATTTAACCGGCAGTGAACTAGACCTACCTTGCCTCTGACCAAATGTCAACCAAAGGTCCACACCTAAGTCCGACCCTTTGAACTAAAGTAAAAATAAGCTTTTCTTTCACATTCAAAACATAAAGATGGCTGATTGGCTGACTGACCAACCATCTGAGCAATTGAATGACAGCCCGAAAGACCAACTGACTTTCCAATTGGCTAACTGACCTCTGACTTACCTCTTCCTGACTAACCAACAGACTAAATGACCGAATTGATGTCTGATTGGATAAACTCACCCACTATCTGACCAAGAACTACAGTAACAAACTGGCTGGATGATTGACTGACAAAATGAAAAATTGAAATGATAATTGCCTGACTAACTGACCTACCAATTGACTTACTAAGTGAAGCACTTTCTAATTGGCTCGCTTCCCACCTGGCAATCCGACTGACTGGCTGACCAATGACCAACTAACTGAATTTTTAATTGAATGACTGACTGTCTAATAGTATGGCAGAATGGACACAATGATTGTACATATAAGATTGGGGAACTGTACCGGACAACATTATATATAGTGTTTGGTCAGGTCAGCTGACAGCACAAAGTGACAAAGGTGTTAGTTCATAATGCACTACTTACATAAACCGGAAGCAGAACAGGTGGATGAAAATGGTTGAATTATGGTCAACGATTAATGGAACGAGTGCAAGAAGTAAAACAATCTATGTATCAGCCTTGACTGTTAATACTGTTAATTGTTTTGCTCAGTGGTATAACTAACTGGCTTTTTATTTAGTACTGTATTTGTGTAGTCTGCAGAATGTTAGGGAGCAACTGACCAATAAACTTCCTTGCTTATTGGCTGACG
>NC_084617.1:53895632-53928132 GCF_033978795.1 Nerophis ophidion | reverse complement strand
AAAGTCGCTTCTTACCGGAGATTAGCTGAGCTTGTGCCGTCCATAAAGCTGCCGTCGACTTCCCTGAGACACTGCGTGTCAACACACCCGTGGACACACACCTTCGACTATCAGGTACTGTTAAACTCACTAAAACACTAGCAACACAATAGAAAGATAAGGGATTTCCCAGAATTATACTAGTAAATGTGTCTAAAAACATCTGAATCCGTCCCAATGCCATCGTGTTTTTTTAACTTGTTTTTGTTTTTGTTTTTCTGGTCCGTCGCTATCAATATCCTCAAACACAAATCTTTCATCCTCGCTCAAATCGATTCGGAAATTGTCGTTTTCTCGGTACGAATAGCTGTTTTTGTTGGAGGCTCCCATTAAATACAATGTGAGGATGTGAGGAGCCATCAACGGGTGACGTCATCGTCTGCGATTTCCGGTAGAGGCAGGGCTTTTCTGTTAGCAAGCAAAAGTTTGTGGATGTTCTCTACTAAATCCTTTCAGCAAAAATATGGCAATATCGCGAAATGATCAAGTATGACACATAGAATGGACCTGCTATCCCCGTTTAAATAAGAAAATCTCATTTCAGTAGGCCTTTAAGCAATAAGGATTTTTTTTTTAACAATTCTAAGTGGAAGACAATCGCCTACACGCCTTGCAGACCCTCATATTAAAGGCCTACTGAAATGAGATTTTCTTCTTTAAACATGGATAGCAGGTCCATTTTATGTGTCATACTTGATGATTTGGCGATATTGCCATATTTTTGCTGAAAGGATTTAGTAGAGAACATCCACGATAAAGTTCGCAACTCTCGGTGTTAAAAGAAATGCCTGCCTCTACCGGAAGTCGCAGACGATGACGTCGCAAGTGTGGGGGCTCCTCACATATTCACATTGATTTTAATGGGAGCCTCCAACAAAAAGTGCTATTCGGAGCGAGAAAACGACAATTTCCCCATTAATTAGAGCAAGGATGAAAGATTCGTGTTTGAGGATATTGATAGCGATGGACTAGAAAATTGGCCCTAGTGTGTGAATGTGAGTGTGAATGTTGTCTGTCTATCTGTGTTGGCCCTGCGATGAGGTGGCGACTTGTCCAGGGTGTACCGTGCCTTCCGCCCGATTGTAGCTGAGATAGGCGCCAGCGCCCCCCGTGACCCCGAAAGGGAATAAGCGGTAGGAAATGGATGGATGGGTGGATGGATAAAAAAAATAAAAAAAATGTGATTGCATTGGGACGGATTCCGATGTTTTTAGACACATTTAGTAGGATCATTCTGGGAAATCCCTTATCTTTCTATTGTGTTGCTAGTGTTTTAGTGAGTTTAACAGTACCTGATAGTCGGAGGTGTGTGTCCACGGGTGTGTTGACGCGCAGTGTCTCAGGGAAGTCGACGGCAGCTTCATGGACGGCCCAAGCTCAGCTTTTCTCCGGTAAGAAGCGACTTTTTAACCACAATTTTCTCACCGAAACCTGCTAGTTGACATTTGTTCTGGATCCATGTTCTCTTCACCGAGGTCTGATCAATAGTAAATGTTCACCTCCGGGAATTTCAAACAAGGAATCACCGTGTGTTTGTGTGGCTAAAGGCTCAAGCTTCCCAACTCCATCTTTCTACTGTGACTTCTCCAATATTAATTGAACAAATTGCAAAAGATTCAGCAACACAAATCTCCTAAATACTGTGTAATTAAGCCGTTAAAGCAGACTACTTTTAGCTGTGTGTGTGCGCAGCGCTCATATTCATAACAGCCCGTGACGTCACGCGTACACGTCATCATTACGCAACGTTTTCAAGAAAAAAGTCCCGGGAAATTTAAAATTGCAATTTAGTAAACTATAAAGGGCGTATTGGCATGTGTTGTAATGTTAATATTTCATCATTGATATATAAACTATCAGACTGGGTAGTAGTGGGTTTCAGTAGGCCTTTAAAGTATTTGCTAAAGTGATCCCCTTTAAGTGTCCTCCTCCTCCTCCTGCAGCAGCCCGACAGGCCCCCTGCCTAGCCAACCCTTTACGCGCCTCCCCGGCTCTTTTCCCACTGCTGCCAGGAGCAGGACGCGGCCACGGCGGCGGGAAGCAAATGATACTCAAGTACATCCCTTCAAAAAAAAAAAAAAAAAAAAGTTCCCACTCACATACCCAGCAGATGCCAGCACAAGTGCAGTCGCACCGTCTTAGACCTCAATGAGGGAGCCTTCATGGAATACCCCGACAGTTTTCACCTGCAAATGACGCGCAATTTCGGCAAACTGCACAATTTGTATAAATAGAAACTTTTATTTCTTTGTTGTTTGTTTAAGTTAAGGACGAACATATCATAATGGAGATCGGGATCGTTTTTTTTTAAAAAAAACAGCCACGTGTGACCTGTAATGGATGCCGGACGCGCCAGCTTTTTACGCACAAACATAGCAAAAGGAAACCAAAAGTTGAAAAAGTGCCACGATTAAGAAGCGAACTTATCTTTGGTGGGACTATTGGGAGAGCAGCTGTCAAAAGTCATGGGATCCTCCTGCCTCCCGCCGGCCGCCTGGGAGCGCAGCGCAGCTCTCCACTGCGCATGAGCGCGCCCTGGACACATCCAGAGAGGGAAATTTAAAAAGGGCTTTTTTTTTTAGGGGGGGGGAGAAGCAAGTGCAGCACAGTGGAATACAGTACAGGGGCTCCCCAACGACTTGCACGTTTTTTTTTTTCAATATCATCCAAAAACAGGTAAATTAATTTCATATTCTCAATCTTCCTATGTGTTTATGTTAGAATTACTTATTTTTAAGAGGAAATCTCTCCTTGTTGTTACTCTCTTTGTTGGCATGGTCAGTGAAAGACTTTAACATCTGGCCGTGCCATTATATCAGCAGTAAATATGAGTATAGAGTATGATGATTATTTGTATATATGCGGATATAGAATCATTTAAACAGTAAATATGATTCCAGCCAGCAACAAAAATAAGTCATCTCTTTTAGATTGTGCATTATATGTAAACAAAACTATTTTTGTAATCACATCTATTCTGCTAAGATTAATATCTTATTTGTTCCGCTGATGAGGTACCGCAAAACCCAGGAAATGATAGAAGGTGGAATTACATCCAGGATGTCAGGAATCATTGAGAACGCTGGCCATCATCCGTCTCCACAGGATTACAGGTAAAACTTTTTTATCTAATAAATAAATAAACACCTTTAAGTAGTTTGAAAGATATTGCATGTTATTGATAAGAAACTAAATTAGAGAAGTCACTATAATAGAATCAGTGGGCATTTGCTAAAAAAAATAGTTCTGCAACAAGATACCGACTAATTTCATCGTAGATCAGTGGTTCTCAAACTTTTTTCACCGGGTACCACCTCAGAAAACACTTGGTTCCCAAAGTACCATCATAATGACCAACGTTAAAATACAGTTTCATAGTAGGCTTAAGTATTCATTAAAACAAGTGGTAACACTTTAGTATGGGGAACATATCCTAAGTAACAAAGACTTATAATTTAGAGTTATTTGGAGACTAGGTGAACATATAAGGGTTAGGGTTAGGGTTACTAATAAGCAATAATTCTGAGGTTATTGAGGGAAGACTCTTAGTTAATGGCTTACTGGTTGTATAATAGGGCAATGCAGCATAAGGCATTAATAAGTACTTAATAATGACTAAGCAAGAGCCAATATGTTACTAATTTACATGTTAATAAGCAACTAATTAACGGTGAATATGTTCCCCATACTAAAGTGTTAGCAAAATAAGTTCTGCAACAAGATACCGACTAATTTTAATTGAGATCAGTGGTTCTCAAACTTTTTTCATCGGGTACCACCTCAGAAAACACTTGGTTCCCAAAGTACCATCATAATGACCAACCTTAAAATACAGTAGCATATATTTAATTTTTGGGGTGCTGTATTATTACACACAGTTTGAACAGTAACACTGTGTTTGAATATTTAACCAAGTGGTTATTTGACGTACCACTAGATGGAGCCCGCGCCACAGTTTGAGAATCACTGATCTAGATGATAGATGGCTCTTTTTGAGGATTGGGGGGTGGGGGGGGGGCATGAAAAGAGAAAAAAAAAAGCCTGGAAGAATAAATAATTTGCAGTCTGAATAGATCTGTCAGAAACCATCAGCTCTGTTTACACTCCTGCTGTCGGCACACGGAGAGCTTGAACCTCTCGGGCCGCCGGCTCAGGGGGAGATGGGGCGCTCCGGGTCACCCGCATGCACAAGTGGCTCCCAATTAGACAAGGCTCCGGGGGGAGAGAGAAAGGTAGTGGGGGTTGAAAATATAGTGTTGTCCGGCTTCTGGGAAGACTTGGGTGACAAACAGAGACACCAGCTCAACATGTTGTGCATCACTGAGCAATTTCTATGCTTGCTGGTAATACAAGAGGAGGAGACATGTTGCATGCAGGGAAGGCTTTATGGTGCTTAGGTTTTGGGGTGATTCCTACTGCATAACATTTATGAAGCAAGCAATCAACTAACTAATGGTTTTGGAATTAGCTCATGAATAAATAATGTTATTGAAGCCCTTTATGTGGAAAGGAACCATGACTTATGGTAAAAATTGAGGTTATAACAGTCAACAAAAACAAGATTCCGCAAATGAAATAAAATAAAAATCAAACAAGGTTAATAGAATGTAAATTAAATCAAAATCTTGCCAACTTTATATATTAGTAATGCGCATGGGAAACTTTTTATATGGAAAGGAACCTCATCTTCAGTAACTTATGTCAAAATTGAGGCCGCTATAAGGCAGTACAACAGTCTAACAATCTACAAAAAAGCTTTCTCTGAAAAAAAAAAAAAAAAGGTTAAAAGCATGTAAATACAATTAAACATTTAAGAACTTTAATACAATAATAAATATTAAAACTCAAAAATTGTAATACATTATTAAATAATTTGGTGTAAGCTTAACATAGTGAAAGGAGCCATATTTGGTAATTTATGTCGAAATGGAGGCCACTAAGATTTTCCCAATTATCAAAACATTCTTTTTCTTACTAAAAAACATTTGAAAAGTAGGGTTGATGAAGTTTAATAGAAAGTTAAAAATTTAAGAATAATAATTCATTTGATTTAATTTCATTTATTTTATTGAGAGCGTCATAAAAAATCCCGTTATGTTCGCGTAATGACAATAAAGACCAAGGGTCCCCAAACTTTTTGACCCGGGGGACGCATTGGGTTAAAATAATATGGCCGGGGGCCGGGCTGTTTATATATATATATATATATACACATATATATATATATATATATATATATATATATATATATATATATATATATATATATACACATATATATATATATATATATATATATATATATATATATATAAGCGGTAGAAAATGGATGGATGGATGGGATGTTTTATATATATATAACCATCCCATCCATCCATCCATCCATTTTCTACCGCATATATATATATATATATATATATATATATATATATAAGCGGTAGAAAATGGATGGATGGATGGATGGGATGGTTATATATATATATATATAAAACATCCCATCCATCCATCCATTTTCTACCGCTTATATATATATATATATATATATATATATATATATATATATATGTATATATATATATATATATATATATATATATATATATATATAACCATCCCATATATATATATATATATAACCATCCCATCCATCCATCCATTTTCTACCGCATATATATATATATATATATATATATATATATAAGCGGTAGAAAATGGATGGATGGATGGGATGGTTATATATATATATATATATGGGATGGTTATATATATATATATATATATATATATATATATATATATATATATATATATATATATATATATATATATATATATATATATACATATATATATATATATAAGCGGTAGAAAATGGATGGATGGATGGGATGGTTATATATATATATATATATATATATATATATATATATATATATATGTATATATCATATCACGTCGATTGAAAAATGCATTTTTAGACAATGTGATTTGCCTGAGTGGCTATGAGACTCTGGGAGTAATAAGCAACAAGCGGTAGAAAATGGATTAGAAAGGACAGATTTAAAAAAAATAAAAAATACAAATAAATAAAGAATTCAACTTTTTTTTTTTTAACTTGGGACTTCCAGCGGGCCAGATCTCGAACGCTGGCGGGCCGGATCTGGCCCGCAGGCCGTAGTTTGGGGACCACTGATAAAGACTATTGAATCTGAAATTAAAATAAAGGATGTATTTAATCTTCTGATTTGATTGAATTATAAAATACGTTAAATTAAATATAATTCATATACATATTACTTCATTACATGTAATTAAGTTGTATTCAATTTAATGTTTACATTGTAATAATTTAATTAAATTGAACACAATTTACAAATTCATTTACAAATTAAATAAAACAATGATAATGTACATCATATTATACATTTTCTTTCATTGATTTAAATTAATTTACATTAAATTTACTTTACACATTATACTTTAATAAAATTGAATACAAGCTAGAAATGTATTTACAAAATAAATAAAACAATGATAATATACTATACTTTATATTTCATAAATTATTAACATAAATTAAATAAATTTATATTAAATACAAATCACAGCCTTCACGGTGAAAGAGGGGTTAGTGCGTCTGCCTCACAATACAAAGGTCCTGCAGTCCTGGGTTCAATCCCAGGCTCAGGATCTTTCTGTGTGGAGTTTGCAAGTTCTCCCCGTGAATGCGTGGGTTCCCTCCGGGTACTCCGGCTTCCTCCCACTTCCAAAGACATGCACCTGGGGATAGGTTGATTGGCAACACTAAATTGGCCCTAGAGTGTGAATGTGAGTGTGAATGTTGTCTGTCTATCTGTTTTGGCCCTGCGATGAGGTGGCGACTTGTCCAGGGTGTACCCCGCCTTTCGCCCGATTGTAGCTAAGATAGGCACTAGCGCCCCCCGTGACCGCAAAAGGGAATAAGTGGTAGAAAATGGATATATGGATACAAATGACAAAATAAATACAAAAAAAGTAATTATAATATACTACACTTTATATTATCCATATTCTGTCATTTAAATGAAAAAAATAAATTTACTTTGTGCATGATAATAATTTAATTTACAAATGGAATTATACTTTAAAAATGTAAATACATACTTCATATAAGGTAACAGGTGTGAGTAGTTCATCAAATTAAATGTAATAATGATTTAAAAAAAACTTATAATATGAAGTACATTATAGGGGTTATTTTACTTTAGTTAATGAGTGAGCAAAAAAGGGTCAAAGTGAAAATGTCTTGTTCCTGCTTCCAAACAACAAAACACTCTAACTTAATGACAAGTGGCTTGAAGACGTGTGTCAGCGATGTCACACACTCAGACAGCACACACACATTACCACACAAACACACACTAAGGCCTGACCTCTAACTTCATTTGCACCTCTTCTTGCCCTGTGCTGATTTCCTCATGTAGGAAGAAGACAAGTAAGGGGTGTTATGTATAGGGGTGTTGGGGCGTGGTTTTCATGAGGCTGGAGGGAGTGGGACGCAGATGGCATCCTATTTGTCCCTCTTATGTGAGGCCTGTCATTCCGGCAGATTAATGCAAGGCCCCGGGGACAAAGAAAAGAAACGACAGAGACAATCAAGGAAGGGTCTGGGAGAGACAATAGAGCCACGTGCCACTGGGCAGATTTGTCGTTTGGCACACAATAGGTGATCATTTTTCAATAGACAAGACCAACTGTTGCGGGCAACATGTGCTGCTGTGCCGTCTTTCAAACGATCGCATGCCTTGTTTACTTACGATTCAGCCAATAGGGAGGGCTGGCCTGTGGTCACCTGACACAGGGTTGATTTTTTTTTTTATTAGGAGATTTGGTGTGTGTGTGTGTGTGTGTGTGTGTAAGGGAGGGGGGAGCTCCTTCACTGTCCCCACAATAGTATGTGCTGTCATGGCAACCCCAGTTACAAAACCCCTACTCAGTAAAGTGTGTGTGCACAGAGCAGACTGAAGAGGATTCAAGAGGATTCCTCTCTATTCATTCACTCTCTCATCCAAATCGGACACACAAAAGACGTCATGACTGCAAGATGGTAGTTTCAAGCAAACTCATGGTCATCTTATTTAATCCAGTGTATAGGATTTTAAACTCTGGAGCAGGGGTGCCTACATGAAAAATAAATCAAAGGATGTAGGGACCATTTTCATATTTTTCATTTTTTAAACTATGTTTAAAAAAAAACAAAAAAACCTGCCAACATGTCAGCTCTGTGTTGTGCGACATTTCAACATCCTCTCATTACATTACAACTGTTTGGTCTTTCATTGTACTTTTGATTTGGATTGTTTTCATTACAAATTGAGCATGTTGGACACCCATGCTGTACAATATTTTTTGTTTTATTCGTCTACATAAAAAATATTTGTATTTTAATTATGGTTGGTCTAAACAAAAAACAATATCTAGAAACGATAGTAAAACCGTATCGTGGATATTGCTTAACTTTTTTAAAAGGTTACTGAGGTTAAAATTATTTTTAAAAAAACTTGCATTTTGAAATGTTATTTAAAACCTTTTCTCACTCCTGCGCTTACCAAAGGCATGCGGTAAAAGTAAGCATGCGCTAATTATTTTAAAACCTCTTCTCACTCCGGCCCTTACCAAAGGTATGCAGTAAAAATTTGAGTGTGATGTAAGCTTGGACCTTAAATCCTACTGAATAGCTCTTAATTTTCTTCCCTTTATGCGATTTCAAATTACCGGTATTGAAATCAGCCTCCTCCATTTTGAAAATGATGACAGGGGAAGTGTCACTCGTGACGTCACGAGTTTGACCAGGCGGTAATACTAAGCATGCGCTAATTATTTTGGGAAGCGAGTTTGACCCGGCAGTAATTCAAGGCAGGCGCATACTATATTCAAGGAAAATACGGTATTAATAATTTCTTTTAAATTATTATTATTTTAATTTGATAAAAATATTAAAATTTAAGTTTTCTTGTAAGGGCCTGACAAACTATCATCCAATAAAAGCACTTGTTTGTGTTGTTAGTACTATTTGTATAAAACAACAATACAGACAGATGATTTACTCTGAATAGGATGCTTGTTTAACTCCCTCATTGTTGATCAAAACAGTCCCTGATGAATTAACACCACCAGCTAATCTGCTTATAAATCCTGGCAAGCACAGATAACACTTCCACTATGGAGCTGAGCACAGATCCACATTCATTGCACTGTTTCTGAATTGGAGAGATAAAAATGTTCTGTTGGAAATTAGCATGTAAATCCCACCTGTGCTTTTTGAGTCTGATCTGACAGCCATGTTGGGCCCTTCCCTGCACTGGTTTGTCCCACTAACCTCCCCCCTCCCACTCCTCCTCTGTAGGCTTTTGACCACGGACCCCTCCCAGTTGAGGGAGGACCTCCCTGGGGACCTGCAGTCCCTGTCATGGCTCACCTCGGTGGATGTGCCCCGACTGCAGCAGATGGTTGATGGCCGCAGCCAGAGTAACGGGCCGTCTCATCAGGGCAGCTTGTTGGACCTACAGACAGGTGAGGTGACATGTTTTGAAAAAAATCATCACGTCATGGATTGGAAGCATCACAAATCTTTGCAGTCTCCTAGTGGAAGCTTGAGCTTAACACATTTATCAATTGCAGGGAGCAAAACACACTGATAATGCAGTCACTGAATTAGGTACACCCCATTACATTTAAAACAGTAACAAAAAGGCTAACAGGTGACATAAGCACTCTATTCAGATGTTTAGGGCCACAAACAAACAAGTCATTGCGGAAGAAGCTAAATGGCACGTTGGTCCAGTCAATGGAAAATCAGACTACAAAAAAACCCCATAACGAAACAGTCGACCAACATAAAATACTATGCACACTCTGCAGGAAGGAGATTCCCTTTCACCGCAGCTCTTCCATCTTAAAATCATAGAGGGTAAAATTACTTAAATGTGTCTTTAATTATTCATAATTGGAATAAAATATAAAAATGTCATTAATTTACAGTAAAATTACATTATTTAGCATTTGATTATTTCATAATTCTACTTATTAGTATACAATTGAGTTATCCAATACTAAATTAAATATTCAATAATTTAATTCAATATTAATTTAATTGTTTTATTATTTATTTTATGATGTAATTGTTTATTACATTAAAGTTAAAGTTAAAGTCCCAACGATAGCCACACACACCCTAGGTGTGGTGAATTATCCTCTGCATTTGACCCATATCCATGTTCACCCCTGGGAGGTGAGGGGAGCAGTGAGCAGCTGCGGTGGCCGCGCTCAGGAATCAATTCGGTCATTTAACCCCAAATTCCAACCCTTGATGCTGAGTGTCAAGCAGGGAGGTAATGGGTCTCATTTTTATAGTCTTTGATATGACTCGGCCACGGTTTGATCTCACGACCTTTCAGTCTCAAGGCGGACACTCTAAACACAAGGCCACTGAGCAGATCAATTCATACGTTTTTTATGCTTTTTTAATTTAACTATTTCTTGATCTTCATTAATTTATTTGATCCGTCAAACTTAGCCAACAAAGTCAGTGGGTGGTACCTAACACCTAATTGGTTATCCGGCACTTCTACTTTCTGTGGTACACTTCGACCAGAGAAGCCGAGGAGTACTGGTCCATAGCTGGGTTTGAAAGTGCGGAAATAACTGATAACTTGAATAAATTCCTCGACTTTAACTGCTACGTGCTCTG
Source organism: Nerophis ophidion (assembly GCF_033978795.1). NCBI lineage: Eukaryota > Metazoa > Chordata > Actinopteri > Syngnathiformes > Syngnathidae > Nerophis > Nerophis ophidion. Next base: position 53,917,364 of record NC_084617.1, on the reverse strand, counting down.
GGTCAGCAAGAGTTGCTTCTACATGCACCGCAAGGTCTAAAACAGGGGTCGGCAACCCAAAATGCTGAAAGAGCTATATTGGACCAAACATACAAAAAAAAAATCTGTGTGGAGCCGCAAAAAATTAAAAGCCTTATAATGAAGGTCTGAATTTGCTATATTAGCCTACTATACTGACGCTAATCTTCATTGACAGAAATTTCGTATTTTAACTTTTATTCTACACAATTTTGCAACATTGAAAACCAAAAAGTAAAATGGAGGCTTCTGACAGCATGAGATAACTTCTGGTAATGACTGACTCAGAATGTCCAAAAGTATAAATGAGTGTGTCCAAGTTAAACGAAACGGCCGGCTGTGTTCTTTTCATGGATTTATTACAATCTTTGCAAGCTGGGTAATTTTTGCTGTGGTCTGGAACAACATGGAACACAAACAACTATGACAAATGCAGCCAATATTACAAACAGATAATGTGTTATGAGACAAAGGACATAAGTAAAGGAAATTAATTGATCTCAAATTTAGCTAGAAATGAGGCATAATGATGCAATATGTACATACAGCTCTCCTAAATAGCATGTTAGAATCGATTAGCTTGTGGTCATGGATTGATAAAATATGCCTGATTAGCACTCCAACAAGTCAATAACATCAACAAAGCACACGTTTGTGCATTCACGCACAGAATAAAACGTTTGGTGGACAAAATGAGACAAAGAAGGAGTGGCAGAAAACACGTCTCTCTGTGGCAGCATCAGAGAAAGTTGTACATGTAAACAAACTACGATGAGTTCGAGGATCGCTGAAATTGGACAAAACGGTGCTTGCCAAATGCTCTTTTATCAGTGAAACATGTATAACATACACAGTTGGGTTTCTAATAATTAGGAAAGTTTGTGTCATTTGTGTTCTCCCACAGAAAATATATTAAAACGAAACATATATTTTTTTCTTCATCTTTTTCCATTTTCACACATCTCTGAAAGAGGTCCACGGAGCCACAAGGGCGTCGCTAAAGACGGCTCTAGAGCCGCGGGTTGCTGACCCCTGGTCTAACGTATCTACCACCAAACTCCCAAAAGAGACTATGACTATATTCTCCTAAGTCGCTATGTTTTGAAAGACTTCTAAAGTTAATTGGACTAAATTCCTGTTAGCCACGCCCACTGGCTCTGATGTGTGAGTTGGACAGATACAATTCATGAAGCGCTGACATGAAATAATTAAATAAATCATTAAATCATGCAATAATGAATTTAATCGTTAAATAAATAGTTATAGTAATTACATTTATTGAATGCACTACTAACAAATTTCTGTATGTATTTCCAATTATAATTAATTAATGACATTTATTTAATTAACAAAATATTTACTTGTGTCCCATTTGGCCCTCCCTATAAAGTAGCATTAATGTCAATAAATGTTTGTTTTGAAAAAATGTTAACATGAACAGTACATGATGTTAAAAGTGTTATACATTTATTGAATGCACTACTAACAAATTTCTGAATGTATTTCCAATTTTTAATTAATTAATGACACATTTTTAAAATCAACAAAATATTCACCTGGGGATAGGTTGATTGGCAACACTAAATTGGCCCTAGTGTGTGAATGGCAGTGTGAATGTTGTCTGTCTATCTGTGTTGGCCCTGCGATGAGGTGGCGACTTGTCCAGGGTGTACCCTGCCTTCCGCCCGATTGTAGCTGAGATAGGCGCCAGCGCCCCCCGCGACCCCGAAAGGGAATATGCGGTAGAAAATGGATGGATGGATGGATTTACTTGTGTCCCATTTGGCCCTCCCTATAAAGTAGCATTAATGTCAATAAATGTTTGTTTTGAAAAAATGTTAACATGTTCAGTACATGATGTTAAAAGTGTTTCTCCAGACCCATTATGTGCATTTATTTCCCCTTATTTGGTCAATTCCTTTACTCATGTAAAATTCAGCAATTGGACACAGCTTCTCATTCACAACACAAATAATGGTCCCAACCCTATTGATAATGCAGGAACTTCCACTAATTAATCCTGATAAGGCAAACCTGTGAAGTGAAAACCATTTCAGGTGACTACCTCTTGAAGCTAATCGAGAGAATGCCAAGAGTGTGCAAAGCAGTAATCAGAGCAAAAGGTGGCTATTTTGAAGAAACTAGAATATAAATCAGTTGTTTTTGTTAAGTACATAACTCCACGTGTTCAGTTTTGATGCCTTCAGTGACAATCTACAATGTAAATAATCTTGAAAATGGAAAAAAACGCATTGAATGAGGTGTGTCCAAACCTTTGGCCTGTACTGTAAAAATCAATCATATGTAATCATGATTAATCATATGAGTTTAATTATCCCTGTGATCAATCTGTTTGAAATTTTAACAATTGACCATCACTTACTATCAATTATTAAATATCATACTGCATTTTATTCCTGTTTTTTTTTTTTTGTTGTTGATACCAATCTCAGATAGTGCAGGTGTACCTAATGTACTCATCTATGGGTGTACAAGAAAACAGCTTTTCAAGAACAATCAAATTAATACTCACAAAACCAACTTGTTGACATTCGACTGGAAGGCCTCTCTGAGGTTCTGGTCACTAGATAAGACAGACAGGTAGACCGATACTTTATCGGTAGATATCATCCCACCTTTATAAGAAGAGTCTTGCCTGTTTCCCCTAAAGCCCAGCTGAGCAGCGTGTCCATGACAGCAGCTCAGGGCTCCATGCTTCACCTGCAGAGCAACATGCAGCACAGTCCACTGGGAATCAGCATCATCAACACCCACAGTGGAAGTGTGAGTAGTAGCAGCAACCACATGGGGGGAAAAGCGCACCTGTACAGAAGTTAACATCATATTTTTGCCAAACAGATATCGCCATTCTCCATGAATGGGATGCCCTCACCCGGGTACCAGTGCCCTACCTCAGTGTACCAGCCAGCATCACAGCAGGTGTACTCACTCACACAAGCTGGACAACAGGTAACACCTTAAAATATTGAGTTAAGACAGGGTTACCCAACTAAATTCTTTAAGGGGTGTACATTTCCAGAAGGCTAAGGACCGGGTGGCCGGGGCTTCTCCCTCCACTGTTATTTATAGGTTGTTGTGGCTTGTGCAGCCCTTTGAGACTCGTGATTTAGGGCTATTTAAGTAGACATTGATTGATTCATTGATTGATTGATATTCTAATTTTGTATATAACTGGGAACCAGCATCCTCCGCAGAAAACATTGCATTGTGTATTTATTCTGAAAAAAAATTGCCTTCTCTTTTGGGGCTGTCAAAGTGAATGTGACAATAACCACTGCTAATTATTTAAAACAGCATTATTATAATAAGGACTGTCGAAAAGTTAAATCATGTGATTAATCACAAAAAATATTGCAACAATCATGTATACACGCAGATTAACTACGCAATATATTTTGACTGTACATGCTCCTTTACCTTAACCTATATGGTCAGTAATCAGGTCAATGCATATGTTGGTGCAAATATGAGTGAGGAGACTTTGACTGGTGTGCTTGCTAGCAAATTCCACTTCAAAATACACCTGGACTGGACTTTAGATTAAAATGTTTTGAGCGAATAAATGACATGTATTCAAGTAAAATATATATTTTTAAATGTTCCTTGTGACAGTCTGACAATAAAATTACATTTGAGTCCAAATATTGAGGTCTTTAGAAAGCAATTTAAATCAAATTATGTCTGTGATTAATTATGAGTAATCCAAATTCAAAAGTGTGCTTGATCTGTTTAAAAAGATTAAACAATTGACAGCACTAGTTTAAATAATAAACTTTAATACCGTTGGGCAGCCCAGGACGAGATGCTGTTTTTTTAATGACCTACTGACGCAGGGGCGGCTGCTGGTCTTTCGAGTAGGGGGAAGCTCATTTTCAGCTACTCTCTAAACACGAGTACAGTCTCCAGTAACACATAATAGATGCTATATTTTACAAACAAATTGCCACTTAAATTTATAGAATTCCCCTTATTAACTCGTAACAACGGAATGAAATGTGAAAAATGCTCTGGCAGTGGTTTATATTTAAAGATCGCTGGTTTGCTCATTGGCAGCACAAGAGGGGTTAGTGCGTTTGCCTCACAATACGAAGGTCTTGAGTAGTCCTGGGTTCAATCCCAGGCTCGGGATCTTTCTGTGTGGAGTTTGCATGTTCTCCCCGTGACTGCGTGGGTTCCCTCTGGGTACTCGGGCTTCCTCCCACTTCCAAAGACATGCACCTGGGGATAGGTTGATTGGCAACAATAAAATGGTCCCTTGTGTGTGAATGTGAGTGTGAATGTTGTCTGTCTATCTGTGTTGGCCCTGCGATGAGGTGGCGACTTGTCCAGGGTGTACTCCGCCTTCCGCCCGATTGTAGCTGAGATAGGCACCAGCGCCCCCCGCGACCCCAAAGGGAATAAGCAGTAAAAAATGGATGGATGGATGGTTTGCTCATTTTGCTGTCAATCAAAAAGGGACTCCGCCTCAGAAAGGTCATCCAGTCATCATTCGGAAGCAGAGTGTCCATGCCAGCCAATGCCGAGCCCACTTTCCATACACTTCGAGACGTTTGGCTGCAATAGAACAACCCATTCTATGCCACCCCATTGAGGTCAATGGACGCTCAGCTTAAACACTGTTCAATGCACTGTGACGCTACCACAATGAATGAGAAGAAAATCAGGCCAGCTTTCGCCAAAGTAGCTGATTCTGAAAAAAAGTTGAACACATTCGAGCACTTTTTTAGTCAATGAAATGCAAACACAAAAGTCCATATTTGACCACAGACTACTGCAGACCGACAGCAATCATCACTGCTAAAAAGATAGTCAAATATCATGTTTATGACAGCGCTGTAGTGTTTTTAGGAATCTGCTGCAAAAATATAAGTGTCATCCAAGTCGTGGAAATAAACTCTAGAGTAATTTCTGATTAAGCCTGCGGGCCGCTGGTCGAATAACCCTGCCATAGGACATAGTGTACATGGAAATGACAAAATACAATACCATAAAACCATACATTTGAAAATAATCTATTCTATCACGGTTCTTCTGTGGAATATATGGAAAAATGTGAATCATCATTTGACAGTTTAACACTACAATCTTGTCCTTGCTGATTACTGAGTAGCAAAGACACCCACTTTTGTGCTTCCTTTAAAAGAGCTAAAATGAGTCTGATACCATCCAAAGCAAGCAGTGATTCTAATGTTTTCCTTCTTCCTTTAGTGCTCAACAGGTGGCCTTTACAGCAACGTCTCCTTCAACAACCAAAGTCTATTTTCACAACCTCGTCTGGCACCACAAGAACAGGACCTGCAGCCCAAATCGTTCCCAAAACCCATCTACTCCTACAGGTGATACGTCACACACGATATCACCTTTGAACTCTCGTACTTCATCTTGATTTCTTTCCTTAGCTGTTTGATTGCCATGGCGCTAAAGAACAGCAAAACAGGCAGCCTTCCAGTCAGTGAGATCTATAGCTTTATGAAGGAACACTTTCCTTACTTCAAGGTGAGGCCCTTTGGTTTAGTACGCACCAGTTTGAAGAGTGGGTCGGTCACAAACACCCTTTTCTTGCAGACTGCACCAGACGGATGGAAGAATTCAGTCAGACACAACCTGTCCTTAAACAAATGCTTTGAGAAAGTGGAGAACAAGACGAGCAGCTCATCCCGGAAGGGTTGTCTCTGGGCACTGAACCCGGCCAAAATTGACAAGATGGAGGAAGAGATGCAGAAGTGGAAACGCAAGGATCTCCCAGCCATCCGCCGAAGCATGGCTAACCCAGGTCAGAGACTAGGAAATATTTACTGACCATGTTAAAAGACACCTTATTGAGGTATTCATCTTTCGTTCTTGCAGATGAGCTGGACAAACTGATCACGGATCGCCCAGAGAACTGCAGAAGGAAGGCAGTAATAGAACCGGTCATGACAAGACTGCCCAGTTGTCCAACTGGTCTCTCGCTGCAGATGCAGCAGTCTCAGCCCATAGTCACCCTCTCCCTGCCGTGTTTACCCATGCACCAGCACCATCAGATCCAGGCACAGTTACAGGTCCAGGCCCGCCTGGCACCCATGTCACCAGCCCCGGCCCAAACGCCTCCCCTCCACACGGTGCCAGACATCTCCCACAGCCCGCTCACCCATCACCCAAGCAAGCCTCCCGATGACTTCTACAGCATTCACGTGGATAACCACACAGAGGTGGATGCGCTGGATCCAAGCATCATGGACTTTGCCCTTCAAGGTAAACCACAACATTAGTCTTCACTCAACAGTTTTTAAAATGTGAAATACAGTAAAACTAAAAAAAAAATTCTAAATCTTGTGGCATAACGCTACTAGACATTTGAGTTGTTCCTATATTTTCAATCAACACATAATGCAAATTCACTTTTTTAACCTTTAGGTGACAAAGGCAGACTATTTATTTGTTTTGTTGTTTTACTCCATTATATATGATTTTACCTGAGAGTTTTATTTTTTATTAAAACATGTCAATATCCAATTGTTTAATTGGTTCACTGGTAGTTATTCCACAGTACCCAAAGCCAAACAGGACATATACAGTAAGATCTTCATTTTTCAACCATTTCGGATTCATTCTTTTAATCAAAAATTTTTTTGCTCAAATCTCTCAATCAACTAAATGAAAATACCAAACAACCCTTTGAACACCTTTTGATCAAATGTTATGCTTTTCAACGAGTATAAATTTCAACAACATGAGTTATATAATCAATTTAAACACGTGACATTATCCAATCAAAGGGCCTTTAAAGAAATACAATCATGTGTGCTAACGGACTGTATCCCTGCAGACTGTATTGATCTATATTGTATATAGTGTGTTTTACATGTTGATTTAATAATTAAAAAAAAAAATATATATATATATATATTTTTTTTTTTTCTTGTGCGGCCCGGTACCAACCGGTCAGGCCGCGGCCCGGTGGTTGGGGACCACTGCTTTAAAGGGTCAAAATTGAGAAACAAAACATGTTTTTATATTTTTGTTTGTAGGACTAAAGTTTGAGAAATTTGAGCAAAAACAAAACAACTTTAGGATCGATCGCTACTTTTATGTCCTGTTTGGTGTGGAGATAATTACACATGTCACCAGAGGGTGTAAATGTTCGTGCAACCTTTAACTGCACATGGCAATTGTTTAACCCTTCGGGGAATAAAGGTTGACCTATTTCTTCTTTCAGTTATGTTTTGCTTTATTTTGGCCATAATTGTGGTTGTGTTACTTCATTATACACAAAGAGTGTTTGGTCATGTTCAATTTTAAAAATGTAATTTAATTTCAATGTCCAATTCTTTAACAGGCATTCGACACACGGGCAGTTATGCCCCAAAGCTAAACAGGACATAAAAGTCCTTTAGTTTTCAAACATTAACATTTTATTTTCTCAAACCTCTCAATCAACTTCAGCCCTCAACAAAAACGCCAAACATGTTTTTCTTAATGAGGGTCTTTTGATAAAATGATGTAACAGTTGTCAATTTGTATGAAAGTGCATAACAGTTATTTTACAAATGTGACAATATCTGATAATAAAAAATATTTAAAAGGGTAAAAAAATAAAAACATCACCTTTGATATTTTTGTTTCAGACTGAAGTTTGAGAAATTTAAATCCAAAATGTTTGCACACCCTTCAAAAATGTCAGGACTTTTGTGTCCTGTTTGGCTTGAAGATAATTATAATCACATGTCCCTTGATGGCTAATGTTTATAAAACCTTTAACTAATCATGATGATTTACATTTTAAACATTCCTGTATGTCATAAAAGTATATAAAGTAAAATTGGTACTGAGTACCCGATTGTAGCTGAGATAGGCTCCAGCGCCCCCCGCGAACCCGAAGGGAATAAGCGGTAGAAAAATGGATGGATGGATAGTAAAACTACAATTGACACCTGACATGACACCAAAGGAGATGGAGCCTGAAGGTGTGAACAGAGCGATACTGTCACCTACTGGCGTTTTATAGGCATTGCAGAAACAAATCAGTCGGTTTAAGAAAGCTACTTAGCATGGAGTTGTGAATAGAAAATTTACGTTTTCTGCAAAATCACGATTGGCAATCTTCAGTTTATTGTTAGTCATTAGCTATTTTGCTTTAAGCAGCTATTTATATTACATCTGCTTGGTAAAATTGATGCGTAATAATGGTGTTGCTCATATTTTACTTGTTACTTTCCTATGTCACACTTTTTTGCCATCACTTGTCCCTTTTCTGTAATGGCATCAACAACAACAACAACAACAAAAAATGACTTAAAACATATTTTAGTAGTTTTGCTTGACTTTAGGGGCATATTATTTTGTAGGAAAAATAGCTAATTCTATAAGGAATGTTCAACCATATATTTTTTTTAATTTGCTGTACTAAATTTGGCAACATGTGAAAGGGAGAGCAAAAAGTTGTAGAAAATATACCCAGAGAGGATATTTTTTCCAATTTTCTCCATTGACTGAGTCAATAAGAGCCTGGGATGACATTACAAAACAAATCACAGACATATAATTTGCTATAATCTTACATTCAGTGCATGGGTCTCAAACACAGAAGGTAGAGTCAGAGTGAGCAGGACCGCACAAAGTACTCACTACAGAATTCCGTTTTTACCACACCACTAAATTTGTTACGTACTTCTACCAGCAGCTATTGTGACCCTCTCCTATGGTTGGCCTAAAGTCATTATAAATATAAAAATGTTGTGTTTTGACACTTTGTAGTTTCCAAGAAGATTAGGGGTGAGAATCTTTGGGCATCTAACTATTTGAATCAAAATTGAGTCTCAATTCAATACGATTCTCGATTCAAACCAATTCTGACAATGTATTTTATGGTATGATAATAATCACTAAAATATGTAATCCCAGTAGGAATTGTGTGTGAACTCCGTATGTGCGCAAGCCATGGATACGCGTAAGGCCAACCTAAATGCTTTATTAGTGTTTAGGGTGAGTGGAGTGTGTGGATTCTGGAACGGCTTGAATCATTTGAGTAATGTGAGATATGTTAAGGTTGCCCATTCACTTTGAATAGGGAAACATTCCTGGTAAGTGGGGAAATTTTGGAACCTGGAAAACATTTTGACTTGAATGTCGAGGATGAGTGGTGCGAGCGTGGATGGTGGAACGGTTTGAATTGGACAAGAAATGTGGGATATGAAGAGGTTTATAATTGCCAATTGATTTTTAAAGGGTAAAGTTCCTGGAAATTCCTGGTAATCAGGAACATTTTGGAACCTGGAAACACTTTGGCTTGAATGTCCAGGGTGAATGCAGTGTAGATGGTGGAACGGTTCAAATCAAGTGAGGTATGTGGGAGTTGTGCAAGTTCAATGGGAAATTTTTTTCATAAAAACCTGGTATTGTGGGTAATCTGGGGTATTTGAGAATTTTTTGGGGGTAAACTTTCAAATCGCGTACGACCGGAAGAAAATTGTGGGATGTGACAAACGGCAAAGATTTTCGAAAGAGTGATAAACAAGATTCGTTTTTGGTGAATTGTGTGAATGCATTGGCATTCACACACTGAAACGCATTTAAAATAGGTTACAAGTTAGAAAAGCTTCTTCTGGTTGGATGGAGATGGCCTAAAAAGTATTTTTAAGAATGGATTATTAAAAAGAAAATAAAATAAATATATTTATAAAAATCGAAACCAATGAATTTATTTAGAACAGGCTGTAAATTAATTTTTTGTGCACCCCTACATGAGATTTTCAGAGAAACGTTCGCTTGCTTACTGGAAGTTACTTTTCGTGTTACATTTTCAAAAAGCCTTAACATTGACTTAATTAATGTGACCTCAGGTAACCTGTGGGAGGAAATGAAGGACGACAGCTTTAACCTGGACGCTTTGGGCACCTTCAGTAACTCCCCCCTACGACTATCAGACTGTGATTTGGGGAGCAGCCTCCCTCCTGCCTCCGCCGCGACCACCCTGCAGATGTCAGACGTACAAGTGACGGGTCTGTACACTTCCTACACGTCGCAGGACGCCCTCTCTTCTCAGTACTTGGGCTCACAGGCCAGCAGCAAGCCCATCACCCTGCTTTAAAGCGACAGAAATCCAGATAGCTCACGGGACAAGATGCCCACTGGAAACATTCTTTTGTACAAATCACCCGGGAACTATCGAAGTAAGAATGTCTGAGGAGAAAACTGTCCAATAAATAAAGAGGTGGGAGGAACGCTTTTAAGACTACAATTATATCAAGCGTTGCCAAGCAAAGACTCCATCCAGCCTGTGTAAGTGGAGGGAATTAGTCAAGTTTTTCTACTGATCACTGTGTTTGAAAGTCCTTCTATACTGTAGCTTGTCTGTTGTATTGTGCTAGACATTATTGCTGTGTTGTTTAATTTATATTTATAAAAAAGGCAGCTGGGGAACGTGACCACAACCTTTTGCTGTATATATTTGAATGTTTCAAATGGCTATTACCACAGAAAAGCTTTTTTTGTTGTTGTCGTTTTGCTATATTTACCCAACTTCATTCCAAAATTCAGATGTTCTCCGATATTTCACCATACATTTCTGACACAGGTGTCGGACTTATTACAAGTGTATCATACTCTATGATTTCAAAAAAAAGAAAGTCCAAAATGGGTAAATAAACAAACTTTCTTTTGCCAAAAATAAATCAGTGCTATTTATTAACAGATGTGTTGACTACAGAAGACAAAGAACACAGCTTATATAATATACAGTCATATAAAATGGTGTTTCATGTTTCCTGTCCAATAGGTCCACCTTTAAGTTATTACCACATCAAAAAAGTTACGAAATTTAGAAATGCACTCCAAAAAAATTCCCTATATCTGTAATACACCGTTTTTGCATTTACAGTGGGGCAAAAAACTATTTAGTCACCCACCGATTGTGCAAGTTCTCCCACTTAAAACGATGACAGAAGTCTGTAATTTTCATCATAGGTACACTTCAACTGTTAGAGACAGAATGTGAAAAAAAATCCAGGAATTCACATTGTAGGAATTTTAAAGAATTTATTCGTAAATTATGGTGGAAAATAAGTATTTGGTCAACCATTCAAAACTCTCACCGATGGAAGGAGGTTTTGGCTTAAAATCTCACGATACATGGCCCCATTCATTCTTTCCTTAACACGGATCAATCGTCCTGTCCCCTTAGCAGAAAAACAGCCCCAAAGCATGATGTTTCCACCCCCATGCTTCACAGTAGGTGTGGTGTTCTCGGGATGCAACTCAGTATTCTTCTAATTCCAAACACGACGAGTTGAGTTTATACCAAAATGGATACATGGATGGTAGAGCAGAGGATTGGGAGAATGTCATGTGGTCAGATGAAACCAAAATAGAACTTTTTGGTATAAACTCAACTCGTCGTGTTTGGAGGAAGAAGAATACTGAGTTGCATCCCAAGAACACCACACCTACTGTGAAGCATGGGGGTGGAAACATCATGCTTTGGGGCTGTTTTTCTGCTAAGGGGACAGGACGATTGATCCGTGTTAAGGAAAGAATGAATGGGGCCATGTATCGTGAGATTTTGAGCCAAAACCTCCTTCCATCAGTGAGAGCTTTGAATGGTTGACCAAATACTTATTTTCCACCATAATTTACAAATAAATTCTTTAAAATTCCTCCAATGTGAATTCCTGGATTTTTTTTTCACATTCTGTCTCTCACAGTTGAAGTGTACCCATGATGAAAATTATAGACCTCTGTCATCATTTTAAGTGGGAGAACTTGCACAATCGGTGGCTGACTAAATACTTTTTTGCCCCACTGTAGGTCAATGTGGAGTGTAAACCACACTGAGTTTATATTATAATGGGTCTAAATGGGAAATATGTTGTTTTATTAAACAACATTCAACGTAAACAGCTCACCAGTGAAGCGTCCGTCCAGTCCATTGTCCCTTCTTAGGGAGTTAGCCCTTTCAGGAGGAAAACACATTGCAAACATGCCTGCACAAAGATGTGCATGATTAACAACCACTGACATTCATCTGATACTTGATGCGTGCTAAATGTTAGCACTGGTTACACAAGCCCGCACATGCACATTGTTACCAGCTAATGTCAGACTTCCTACCTGAAATATAGAAGCTGGTGCTGATAAAAGTATGTTGCATGTATAAATGCCGCTAAGCGCAATGTGCATTACAGTGATAATTTGCCAACCAAATGCAGAACTCCTATTAGTGGTCCGTCAAGATCTGCCAGTAACGTCCTTACACAGATATGAGACTTTAGTGGTTGTATGATCATACAGTCATATAATTTCAGAGAACAGCGATTCTCACTATTTTCTACAAACTCGTTCATTAAATAGCTCATCACGGTTACACTTTTAACAGTTGCGAGTGTATTTGGGAGAACACTTAACTTAGTTTCTTTTTTTTTTTTTAACCCTGCAAAAAGCCTTGAAAAGAGCTTCACGGTCTAGCTGGTGTTGTTGTTGTCCATGGTTGTAAGCAGATGCGAGAGCTTGGCCCTCTGGGATGAAGTGATGCTCTGGCTCATGTGGATGATGCAGTCCATGGCGACGTCAGGGTTGGCCTCAACCAGACTGAAAGGAATCAAGTTGGAACCAAACAAACACGTCAAGTCTCCTTTTTGCTTGGTGAAAATGTTATTGTAATTCATGCCTATCATGCCATTATCACTGACTGGCAACAACATATACAGTAGTATCTACAGTGGGGCAAAAAAGTATTTCGTCAGCCACCGATTGTGCAGGTTCTCCCACTTAAAATGGTGACAGAGGTCTGTAATTTTCATCATAGGTACACTTCAACCGTGAGAAACAGAATGTGAAAAAAAAATCCAGGAATTCACATTGGAGGAATTTTAAAGAATTTATTTGTAAATTATGGTGGAAAATAAGTATTTGGTCAACCATTCAAAGCTCTCACTGATGGAAGGAGGTTTTGGCTCAAAATCTCACGATACATGGCCCCATTCACTCTTTCCTTAACACGGATCAATCGTCCTGTCACCTTAGCAGAAAAACAGCCCCAAAGCATGATGTTTCCGTCCCCATGCTTCACAGTAGGTTTGGTGTTCTTGGGATGCAACTCAGTATTCTTCTTCCTCCAAACACGACGAGTTGAGTTTATACCAAAATGGATACATGGATGGTACAGCAAAGGATTGGGAGAATGTCATGTGGTCAGATGAAACCAAAATAGAACTTTTTGGTATGAACTCAACTCATCGTGTTTGGAGGAAGAAGAATACTGAGTTGCATCCCAAGAACACCACACCTACTGTGAAGCATGTGGGTGGAAACATCATGCTTCGGGGCTGTTTTTCCGCTAAAGGGACAGGACGATAAATCCGTGTTAAGGAAAGAATAATTGGGGCCATGTATCGTGAGATTTTGAGCCAAAACCTCCTTCCATCAGTGAGCTTTGAATGGTTGACCAAATACTTATTTTCCACCATAATTTACAAATAAATTATTTAAAATTCCTACAATGTGAATTCCTGGATTTTTTTTTTCCACATTATGTCTCTCACAGTTGAAGTGTACCTATGATGAAAATTACAGACCTCTGTCATCATTTTAAGTGGGAGAACTTGCACAATCGGTGGCTGACTAAATACTTTTTTACCCCACTGTATTGAAAGATGCTACTGTTGCTGCTAAAGAATGCACCTGTATGACCTTTGAAATACCTTCGTTCCGTCAACATGATCCTGTCATGGAACTTTGAATAAGACTGAATAGGTCGGGAAATCAACGTGTTGCAGCCTTTTTGCGTTAACCGTTTTTAAAAGGCAGTTTTTGTTTCCTGCAATTTTTATTGTCCAAAATAATGTTATGCCACTGAATGGAGTCGAGTCAAACACTATTCCGAGGCGGAAGACTCCCCTCAAGCTGTCCATTCAGACCCGCCACAAACTAAATGATCGGCTGTCTGGCTAAGCCGTTTCCCGCCAACGTGACAATGATTGACAAAGTTCAATCAGCAGTCATTTTTCTCCTATGTCGGACTCCATGTAAAATAAAGAAAAAAATCCAAACAAAAGGAGGCCTGTGCTCCACTTAAGTGGTAAATGGGTTAGCGCTTTTCTCAAAGAATTTGACACTATTTTCACCTGCTCAGTGACCTTGTGGTAAGACTGTCCACCCTGAGACCAGAATGTCGTGAGTTCAAACCCCCGGCCGAGTTATATCAAAAACTATAAAAATGGGACCCATTGCCTGCCTGCTTGGCACTCAGCATCAAAGGTTGGAATAGGGGGTTAAATCACCTAAATGATTCCCGAGCGCGGCCACCGCTGCTGCGCACTACTCCCTTCACCTCCCAGAGGGTGAACATGGGAATGGGTCAAAATATAGAGCATAATTTCACCACAACTAGCGTGTGCGTGTGGCTATCGTTGGGACTTTAACTTTAAAAATGAAAGGCCCTAACCACGACCCATCAGTGTCTTGCTCAAGAACACAACGGACGTGACTAGGATGGCGGAAGCCGGGGATTGAACCAGTAACCCTCAGGTTGCTGGCAGGGCTGCTCTACTAACCGAGCCGAGCTGTCCCCAAAATTGTGTATGTTGTTGAAATAAACCTTTGTGGCATAAACACGCCAACTGTCACTACTGAGAGTATAAGAACACAAGTTCGACCTCCACTGTCAGTCTGTGGATCCCTAACGGCTTACACTTTAGCCTTTTGACGGAGGACCTGTTTTGATCCTTAGTCAGGACATAAGGAGTAAACACTAAACTAAACCAAATCATCATCCAGTCTTTAAAACAAAGATATTAATTGTATTCCGTAAATTTTGTACAAAACAACTTAATTATTCAAACATCTTTTAAACAACGCCCCCTTCAAGACACGCCCTCGTACTTCAGCCTGTTATATCCCCCTCACTTCTAAAATCAAAATGTTGTCCCCGCACGTGAGACAGCCATGATTGACAGCTGCGAATGCCAATCATCTAATTGACAAGCCAAATGGCGCTTTATACAAAACTATAAAAAATGTAATTGTAACAATATAGACATTTATTTGTTTGTTGTTACAAGTAAATTATCGTATGTGTGTGTACCTGCGGATATGTTTCAAGGCATTTTCCCTTTTAAGGTACTTGATGTTCTCTCGGATGGCTGTTCGAGTTCCGTCCTCTTTAGACCAGTGTCTTTCAAGCCACTCAACAACTGCTTGGTTGTTATCCCATAGGTACGCCTGGTGATGGAGGAAAAAAAAACAAAACTGGTTGGGGATATGGACTACACATGGAAAAATAGATGATGACATACTAATACATGTTGCGATTATAAATACCATATTTTTCGGACTACAAGGCGCACTTAAAGGCCTACTGACACCCACTACTACCGACCACGCAGTCTGATAGTTTATACATCAATGATGAAATATTAACATTGCAACACATGCCAATACGTCCGGTTTAGTTTATTAAATTGCAATTTTAAATTTCCCGCGAAGTATCCTGTTGAAAACGTCGCGGAATGATGACGCTTATGTTGACGCGTGCTTGTGACGTTATTGGTTGGAGCGGACATTTTATCCCAGCACCACTCACGGCTAAAAGTCGTCTCTTTTCATCGCATAGATACACAGTATTTTGGACATCTGTGTTGCTGAATCTTTTCCAATGTGTTCAATTAATAATGGAGACTATAAAGAAGAATGCTGTTGGTGGAAAGCGGTGGATTGCAGCTGCCTTTGGCAAAAAAAACACAGCCAATGTTTCTTTGTTTGTTGTGAAGCTTTAACACAGAGCGGTCAAACTAACATGTTTCTCTACGTCAACCAGCAAGTTTTTGGATGGGAAAATTGTGATATTAAGTCGGCTCTTACCGGAGACTTGAGTGGATTATGCGACCTCCTCCTGCAGCTGTCAAAAAGGCAGCTGTGATCTTGGCTCCTCCTTTGGCTTTGACACTGGCGTTCACCGCAGCCCTCCGACTTTCAGGTATGACTTTATAATCTCACTAAAACACTAATAACACAATAAGCAGATAAGGGATTTTCCAGAATTATCCTAGTAAATGTGTCTAATAACATCTGAATCGCTCACATTGCCGTCGCCTGGAGCCGTCGCCTTTTTCTTTTTTTTTCCTTTCTTTTTTTAGTGCTTCACTCTAACTTTCCTTATCCATAAATCTTTCATCCTCGCTCAAATTAATGGGGAAATCATCGCTTTCTCGGTCCGAATTGTTCTAGCTGCTGGTGGCTATGATTATAAACAATGTGAGGATGTGAGGAGCCCTACAACCCGTGACGTCACGCGCACATCATCTGCTGCTTCCGGTACAGGCAAGGCTTTTTTATTAACGACCAAAAGTTGCAAACTTTATCGTTGATGTTCTCTACTAAATCCTTTCAGCAAAAATATGGGGCAATATCGCGAAATGATCAAGTATGACACATAGAATGGACCTGTCATCCCCGTTTAAATAAGAAAATCTCATTTCAGTAGGCCTTTAAAATCCTTTATTTTCTCAAAAGTTGACAGTGTGCCTTATAACCCGGTGCACCTAATGTATGGAATAATTTTGGTTGTGCTTACAGACCTCAAAGCAATTTTATTTGGTAGGAGGTGTAATGAAAAGTGTGGCCAGTAGATGGCCATTCGAACATAAGAGATTAGTGTAGACTGCAAGCTGACGCCTGTTAAATAAATGACGCTAGCAAGTACCCATAAGCAAACAAGCCCCAAATTTAGAAGCTTCATTAAGAATATAAAACATTACGCACGGCACTCAAATCTGTCAAAATGTCTTAGTACGATTTTGGTAAGCTACAAAGCCAAAACACTTGATGGAACGCAAAGAATTACGGGTAACATAGTGAGACGTACTGTGCTTCAACATAAGGGCATTATTATGGTGTGTGTATAAAGACCCCAAAATGGCACCTTTTAGGTGACATTAGGCCCTTTTCCATTGCAGGAACTTCCCCAATTACCCAGGAAAATAAAGTTCCTTCTCTGTTGCCACCAAAAACTACCCAGGTAGAATTAGTTCTTTTTAAGGACCTTTCGGAGTTCTTCCTAGCTATGTGGGACTTTTCTAAGCGACCGGGAACATTTTCGGGGCAGGCCAAGCTGTCGAACGCTGATTGGTTGAACACAGTTGGGGGTGTTCCTAAAACTTTTCTTTCAAACACACTTGTGTATTTCTATTACAACAAACTTAACAACAGAGAAAAAGAAGACCAAAAGGAGCTTTTGAAATGCAGGAACTTTTGTGGGACATCTGTGTGCTGTAGAACGCAGATCAGTGGAACTATTTTGGAGTGTTTTTACTCAGCCGTCGTCTTTAAACTATATTGTTGTTTATTATTTTTGCAAAATTAATTTCCATATGCGACGCTACGAGAAGTGGACGGAATCTGACAAAAATATTTATGGAGGAGTATGAAGCCGGACTGGAAGCGGCAAACTCAGGTGCTTACTACTGTGACTTGATTGGATAAATGTGGAAAAAAAGGAGGGAGCACACGAGTGGAACAAATGTAAATAACATCAAATATGAACTATTTACTTTATTACATGTTGTAAAAGTAGTCAGTGACACTCCATTTGTGTAGTTATTAGCTTCAACTCAAGCGAACAGAATGCCAATGCTAAAAAGCTAAAGCCAATGTGTTTGTGTTGTCTCAGTTTGAGATTAAGACTGTTACTGAAATGGACCAAAAGCAATCGTCTTTTGGAGAGGACAACTTTCTGACTTTTGAACAATGCGGAAAAAAGCCTGACTTTTTATGAACAATCCGGTGTCCTTTAGAAATCATAACGATTTGTATATGATTGCTTTGTTTTTGAATTACTTACTTTTTAGTAAAATAACTGTGACCTAATGTTGTCTGTTTATTTACATGGTATCAGTATAGAAATATAGAAAAACTCCTCCATTTGCCATCAGCCTGATTTGTATAAACTACACTGAACTGTGAAATGCGGTGGAAACACAAACCAGACACTTCTACAGGAACCTATAGATCCAGGAACTACTGGTTCCAGGAGAAGGGCCTATTATCTGGTATTTTTTTCTCAATATAATGCAAAACCAACTATTCTTACCTATTAGTAGCTGCTTTTGTGTATTAAGGATACACAACCGCATAGACAGTCCCTAAAATGTACACGCGTATGTCATTGTAGTCCGAACCCCGTAGTCAATAAACTCCTTTTTTGCTCTATTCTCTTGTTGTGGGTCATTCATCATCTGCTGTTGCCGTTTCTAAAACAAGGTAGAGTACAGTTCTAACTTATAGCTGTCAATAAACATGCTATGGAAGCACTAAAAACTACCAGTACAACAAAGATGACAGGCAGAAGACTGTCGAAGTGTTTAAAATGTAGAAAAAAAATTAATAAGACGACCCTTTCAATGGACTTTTTAATGCGGTGAGCTTTTTGTATGAAAATAGACTTTAATAGACCCACTCATCGGCAGTGCACCCTATGGTCAGAAAAATACTGTAATGCTGAAGGAACTAGAAAACCCCAAACCGGTGAAGTTGGCACGTTATGTAAATCGTAAGTAAAAACAGAATACAATGATTTGCAAATCCTTTTCAACCTATATTCAATTGAACAGAAAAGACAAGATACTTAACATTCAAAATGGAAAACTTTATTTTTTGCCAATATTAACTAATGTGGAATTTGATGCCTGCAACATGTTTCAAAAAAGCTGGCACAAGTAGCAAAAAAGACGGCGAAAGTTAAGGAATGCTCATCAAACACTTATTTGGAACATCTCACAGGTTCATGGGCTATCTGGAACAGGTGGGTGCCATGATTGGGTATAAAAGCAGCCTCCATGAAGTGCTCAGTCATTCACAAACAAGGATGGGGCGAGGGTCACCAGTTTGTGAACAAATGCGTGAGCAATTTGTCCAACAGTTTAAGAACATTTCTCAATGAGTTATTGCAAGGAATTTATGGATTTCCCCATCTACGGTCCATGATATCATCAAAAGGTTCAGAGAATCTAGAGAAATCACTGCACGTAAGCGATGATATTACAGACCTTCGATCCCTCAGGCGGTACTGCATCAAAAAGCGAGTTTAGTTTGTAAAGGATATCACCACATGGTCTCAGGAACACTTCAGAAAACCGCTGTCAGTAACTACAGTTTGTCGCTACATCTGTAAGTGCACGTTAAAACTACTAGGCAAAGCCAAAGCCATTTTTCAACAACACCCAGAAACACCGCCGGCTTCGCTGGGCCGGAGCTCATCTAAGATGGACTGGTGCAAAGTGGAAAAGTGTTCTGTGGTCTGACAAGTCCACATTTAAAATTGTTTTTAGAAACTGTGGACGTCGTGTCCTCCGGAATAAAGAGGAAAAGAACCATCCGGATTGTTATAGGCGCACAGATCAAATACCTGCCTCTGTGATGGTATTGGGATGTAAGAGTGCCCAAGGCATGGGTAACTTAAACATCTGTGAAGGCAACATTAATGCTTAAATATACATACAGGTTTTGGAGAAACATATGTTGCCATCCAAGCAACATTATCATGGACACCCTGCTTATTTCAGCAAGACAATGCCAAACTACGTGTTACAACAGCGTGGCTTCATAGTAAAAAGAGTGCGGGTACGAGACTGAACTGCCTGTTGTCCGGACCAGTGACCTATTGAAAACGTGTGGTGCAATATGAAGCCTAAAATACGACAACGGAGATACCGGACTGTTGAACAACATAAGCTGTACATCAAACAAGAATGGGAAAAAATTCCACATGAAAAGCTTAAAAAATTGGTCTCTTCAGTTCCCAAACGTTTACTGAGTGTTGTTAAAAGGAAAGGCAATGTAACAGTGGTAAAAATGCCCCTATGCCAACTTTTTTGCAACGTGTTGCTGACATTTAATTCTAAGTTAATGATTATCTGCAAACTAAAATTAAGTTTCTCAGTTCAAACATTAAAAATCTTGTCTTTGCAGTCTATTCAATTGAATAAATCATTG
This sequence comes from Nerophis ophidion, assembly GCF_033978795.1. Classification (NCBI taxonomy): domain Eukaryota; kingdom Metazoa; phylum Chordata; class Actinopteri; order Syngnathiformes; family Syngnathidae; genus Nerophis; species Nerophis ophidion. Next base: position 53,897,363 of record NC_084617.1, on the reverse strand, counting down.
TATTCTGTTATTTACGAATTACACAACGTGCCAAATTCACTGGTCTTGGGTATTGTAATAAAATAAAATATAATTTCTATAGTCATACTTACCATTTCATTAGGTTCCATTGAAGCATTTTGCATGTAATGTTTACAGTATTTGCATGTGACACAACCACAAACCTTGACTGTTCCCTCCGTTTCAACAAACCAGCGCCGCAGCATGGACTGCATGTGACCGTCACTGAGGTCCTTGTTGGCCTGGAGAATCTCGTACTTCACTGTTTGCTCCAACAGGAGACGACGCAAACGCCAGTAGAAGAAGGTGCGTACATTCTTCCAATCTAAAATGTCCTAAAAGTCAGAGCAACAACTTCATTGGATACAGTAGGGCTGCAACGATTAATCGACTAAATTAGAGAAAGTTGATACTGTAAACTGTCCATAGCACTCACCATTAATACATCTAATAATGTGGTTGAAACATGTGAGCAGCATAAAAGCTTGATCGGAATACAGCACACACTTACATTGATGACACCTTTCTCCTGCATCCTCCCAGGAGTGTCATGGAGATCAACAAACTGCACTGCCACCTGGTGGTAGATGGGCAATAGGAACTCTTCCCTTGCTTTGAGCTTAGCCTCCAACTCTCTGTATTGCTTATCAGGCAGATCTAAAGAAGCTACAAAAAGTACACATGTACATTTATTTATCTTTTTATTATATTTTTATATTTGCAGAGTTTGCCTTGCTATTATGTATTTTAAAAGCATCTTACCCATTTTTTCAACCAGACCAGCATAGACAGAATCCAGTCTCCTCATGGTTTTTAATAGGTCTTTGTTTCTGAATTTGATCTCCACTGTGCCCTCAGCTTCCAGGACCCCACCTCTGGACATTGACAATGAGTTGGACTGCTAACCATCACTCACTCCTTCACTCGTTTTACAAACACACACAGTCCCACTGTCACTTGCATTACGTACCGGCTCTCTCTGTCTGCATACAGTTCCATACAGAGAGGATTAATGGTAGGGTCAATGACTACCCAGGACCCTCCTCTCAGCTCAGCATATGGTGGGATGTAGACCAACACAGGCTGATGGAATCTACGCAGGGCATCCACAATGTAAGCCCCAAACTTTAATATCTGGTCGTACATATCTAGGATAAGAAATGGAAACCCAAACTAATCACTGCATCATTCAACCAAGTTTTGCATGTGATGTTTTTTTTCCACACATTATGTACCTTTCATTCCACCTGAGAAGCCCCTCCAGTTGGCAAACAGCATGAGAGGTAGACGCTCGCGGTTGAAGTCGCAAATTGCCTGAGCTGTTTTAAAGGCCGAATCTGGAAACCACACTTGACCAGCCTGCTGCAGAACCTGGAACAAACACACATGGCCAATAAATTAGATATAGTCACAGCATAATATATAATAATGAGATACAATACAAGTACAACATCTATCTATCTATTTATCTATAATAAAGATAATACCTGTCAAGTATTATCAACATAACCAGAGGGCTATTAATTTTACTTGCTGGAGTGCATATTGTTGTAATTTATATTTGTGAACTACACTGCATTGTACTGTTTTTAGTGTTGCCTGTTCCTCAGTGAGGAGAGGAGCTATTGGCTATCCAAAAAGTCATCAGTTGATGCCATTGCCTCATTTGCATGACTGGTTGCAATGGACACCATTGGAGTTGCAGGAGAGAAAAAAAGTAAGTATAAAAAA
>NC_084617.1:53785632-53890632 GCF_033978795.1 Nerophis ophidion | reverse complement strand
ACTCAATTTCTCTATCTACTGGATCTGTGCTTGGTAGAACTGGCACAGGTGAGTGATTGTTCTGTCAGGAGACCAGATAACCTCTAATTAGTGAACCAAAAGGAAACAGTAACCTCACTAACACTACGCAAAACCTTTGGCATGTAGGAAAGCCACTGCAATATGGTGAAGACGCCCTCGAAATCATCTGACACTGTGTTGTGTGTGATTCCATTGTTGTGCATGATTTGGATGCCACCCAGCTGGTTGTTGGACGTGTAGACCTCTCTGCCCAGGACCTGCAGAGAGAAAGAAGGACCAGGCATCTTAAGACCCTTTGTGAAAAAAAAAGGCAAACTGTCAAAAGAGGAACATTTATAACAGCACAAAGTGCTGCCATGTGAGGGGCCGACATTATATTATTTTGAAATCAAGACTACATTTCCCGCAATTGGGTGCATTTCTACACTATACCTTTAGATGCTTTCTCATCCATCAAACTCTTTTTGACAACTTACATTTCACATGTAATGTACCACATTTTTTGTTTTGTTTTTTTAGGTAGATAATTTACTAACATTGTTATCATTGAAAATGTTATGTCAAATTCTATAACATGCATGCGAAGAACTCATAAAAAACATTTCCAGTTTGTCAACTCTCTCCTATAGCCACGCCCACTCAAGTAATGTACTTCTGCTGTTATGACCTGTTTACATATATCACATCAAAAATGTACCTTCTTGCTGGCTACTAATAAATGCTCTGGAACTAGTTCGGAACATATAGTGTTCAGATTGTAATAATCCAAATATGATTAGCAGCAAAGTAGAAAGCCGTTAACGTTGTGGCGCGGAGCTCGAACGCATGCGCTAACAAGACCTTTGAACGCAGATTTCCCGGCAAGAAATCTGCGTTCAAAGGACTCCGGCTTATTAGTGATTCCCAAAGCCCGAAAAAAGTCTGCGGGCTACAGAGCGTTTTCATTTCGGGCTCCAGTACTCTGGAATGCCCTCCCGGTAAAAGTTTGAGATGCCACCTCAGTAGAAGCATTTAAGTCTCACCTTAAAACTCATTTGTATACTCTAGCCTTTAAATGGACTCCCTTTCTAGACCAGTTGATCTGCCGTTTCTTTTCTTTTTCTCCTATGTCCCCCTCTCCCTTGTGGGGGGGGGGGTCCGGTCTGGTGGCCATGGATGAAGTACTGGCTGTCCAGAGTCGGGACCCAGGATGGACCGCTCTTCCAGAATCGGGACCCAGGATGGACCGCTCGCCTGTGTATCAGTTGGGGACATCTCTGCGCTGATCCGCCTCCTCTTGGGATCGTTTCCGGCTGGCTCCGCTTTGGACGGGACTCTCGCTACTATATTGGATCCACTTTGGACTGGACTCTCACGGTTATGTTAGATCCACTATGGATTGGACTCTCACAATATCATGTTAGATCCGCTCGACATCCATTGCACTCGGTCCCCTGGGAGGTGGGGGGGGTTGCCCACATATGCAGTCCTCTCCAAGGTTTCTCATAGTCACTGTCACCGACGTCCCACTGGGGTGAGTTTTTCCTTGCCCTTATGTGGGCCCTACCGAGGATGTTGTTGTGGTTTGTGCAGCCCTTTGAGACGTTTGTGATTTAGGGCTATATAAATAAACATTGATTGATTGATTGATTGATTGAAGTAAGGTAGCTGGATGAGGCTAACTCTGCTAATTAGTCAGCTAGTCTCGGCGCCCCTGATTGTCTTCATGTCCTGCAATTCAGTGTAGTGTTCAGGCAAGAGGAACAGCAAATAACTGCGGCTGAGGCGTGTGTTAAATACATTTGTTTAAATCCTAATTTTTTTTTATATTTCATTACATTAAATGCAGAAGTGATAGTTTGATACGAAAATGAATGTTTAAAAATGCCAATTTTTGCGGACATTTTATATTCCTAAATGACTACGGGTAACTTTTCAACTTGCTTAAGTATAACGTATATTGGGGTTGTCTTCAAATTGTCAAACAGTGACAATTCCATTTGGCAAAGTCTGATTTGATCATTAATTTTCCCTCCCCCCTTTAAGGGAGGGAGGTGAGTTAAAACTTTCTGAGCCCCCAGCATACAGCGTGAGTGTAGGGAGGATGAATTGACTGTGTTCATCATCATGTTTTTTTAAACATTAGAAAAAGATTATTGTGTGCAGACAAATATTCTTAAAGATTAAGACTTTTTATTTTGCTTTGTGGTGTGACATCACGTCTCTAAAATCAGATGGCTGAGTTTTGGCGTCCCACATCTATCGATCTATAAAATGCATTTTTCTGCAATAATATTTTACCGATAGTGTTCATAGGGGACATTATCTAGGCTTATTAGGGCGTACGGCTGTCTGACATGGAATTTGCCCGGCAATTGCACGCCTCTGGCTGGCCGAATCCCGCCGTCGTTTCTGGTGAAACCCGCCAAAAATTGAACACGGTGCCTGGACGCAAAGCCTCGCCCTGGAGGTGTAGCTTTCCTCTTCAAGGGTTGACAAACAGAAACTTTTTTTACGACTTTTAGTTGCTCTATTTAGTCAAGTCAGATGTTTTCTTGGCACTGCCCCACAGCAGTTCTGTGTTTTAACCTTTTCCTAAAGGTGGATAAAGTCGCAAACTACACCTTTGTTTTGTTCACTTAAATGAAAGACTGCACTCTTTTTACATGTACCTTCAATTAACTTTGTAATATACATGTACACATCCATGTGACATTATTTAATGACTAGTCAGTATACAAACTACTACGTATCACCATCTGTTTATTTCTCCAAAAATTTAAAAAGAAAACGTTATAAACTCAACTGATCGTCAACAATGGACAAATAGGTAACAAATCAGTATCGACTATGAAAATCCTCAGTAAAAGACAGCCCAATCGATTAAGTATGCATTCCCTGGGTGTTGTCTTCAGCGCAAAACAGCAAATGTGACTGCTGATAACAATTTTTTTACCAATACTTATTAAACAAACCTTGTTAAGCGCACTGGCTCCAGTCAGGATAATGTGGGAGTTCTCCACCTGTATCACCCTCTGGCCCAGACGTACCAGATAAGCCCCTATTCCAATAGCGCGGCACGTCACCTGTAACAGCACAAATGTAAATAAACTACCTGAGTCAAATAAACTCCTATTGGCTTGTTAAAGTTAAAGGTGTCTGTCATCCAACCTTACCATACTGATTGTAATAATCTCTTCATATGCCTGGGAGGATTCTCCAGCAATAGTGCCTGATCCTCGCAAATTCTCCACCCCAAGACCTTCATCTTTCCCAATGATGTCAGTGATGATATACCTGGAAGAAAAAAAATTGGCACAATGAGTTAGACAAACTAAACAACTTTCACTATAAAGATACGATTGTTCAGCTTGATAAATATACCTGGACTCTCCACCTTCTTCTACGTGTTGACAGTGAACAGAGTTGGTAGCGCTGATGCAGGTGTAGTCTTGTGGCGTCAGGTAAAGGTATTTAAAACCCTGCAGAGCGATATACACAGACAATTTTAAAAATAAGCATTTTAGTTTGGAAAATACTTTTTGTAGAATGTTATATCTGCAAGAGACCGACATGTTATGAGTTTGGAAGTGCGGAACGATATTCCCATTTTTGGTTCCAAATGCCACATTCTTTTCACCGATGTGTCTGGATATGTCAATTTAAAGGAGACCTATTATGCAAAAGCAACTTTTCTTTTCTATTGGTACCTGTTTTTTTGTATATGAGATCTTCTTAAGTCCCAAAAAATGTTATTCAAATCAACAAAGCATGGCAGAGATATTGATAAAATAATCTTCCCTTCGTTCATATTTCCTCCAAACGTGCCTTTTGGACTTTGCCCAATTTGTTATTCCCAGTTATGATGTCAGCGGATGTATAAACACGGTCCAAATTTACCCTAAGGTGTTTGCGTGAGTCCACCATTGTAGTTCAACGCTGGAGTCCGTAAGTTCCTAATTTTTCTCTATTCTCTTGTCATGGGGCAGACTAGTTCGTACATGCACGTGCATCCTCCGCTGTTGCCGTTTCTAATAAAAAGTAGTATATGGTTTGAACGTATATCTTGTCAGTAAACTCGCTAGTGAACCACCAATACAAGTTATGTAGACCACAAGGAAGTGTTTTAAATATAGAAAATAATACAAAAACATACGCACTGAATTGGCATTACATACCCTTTAACATTAGGTTTTGTCTTTCAGTTAAAATTAGGAATGCCCCGTCTAAACCCGTGATTCTCAACTGATGAGTCGCAACCACATCGTTTTCAGTGGATTTTCATCTTTTATGTGAACAATGAAAATCGATTCCCAGTTGCGAGTCGTTCGCTAGCGTGCCATTCTTACTTGGGCATCTCAATAAATTAGAAATATAGAGCATTAGTATGTGTAGCTGTACGACTAAATGTCCAGCTACATAACAGTCTATGTTTGGAATATCTGATACAGCAGAAAACAGTCCTAACTGACTTTGAGAGAAAAGGTTGAGGCTTTTGAAGAATGTTAGATCTTCAACTATAGAGGCATCAAACCATTGGCCAGGGGAGGTTTTGCAGGTACATATAAAAATCAACGTGCATCCGGCCCGCAAGTTACTCAAGCACCTAATATATATATTATGTAATACTAACAACAATGGTGTTTACTAAGGATAACAATCCTACAACAACTCACGATTTGATTTGATTCCGATTCAACACGTCTTAAAAAAATGAATTCCTAAAAAATTGAAATGAAATATACTCTTAAAAAATATGAATTAATTTATAATCGTAATAAATAAGATTCACATTATTTATGTGAATATTTTTTTGGAGCACCCCTTGTGGCCATAGTAGTATTAATAGAATGCATAGCATTAAGAATTCTTTCTTAGGGTGCCGAATTACAAGCAAAAATAGCAATAATATAATTCTACACGATTAAAAAATTGCACCATTTTATCTATTAAACCCTGTCCATACAAAATAATATACTGGACACATGATAACAACAACAAAGCATGCTGGGAAACAGTTGTTGCTCAAACGGATGCTCAAACTTGTCAAGTAGTCTGGATTCTTCGAAAGACTACCGGAAATTGCCCCCCTCTACTGACATCCCGACTGAAGTTGCAATATTAACTCTGTCCAGGCCGCAATCTAAAGAATGCTTAATATTTTGGACCACTGTGTGACTGAACACCCCTGCTCTCCTGGTACCCAAAAAAGACAAAGGCAGCAGACCCTCACCTTGTAGGGGTCAAAGGGGTCAATCCAGGCCACCTGGAACATGTGTCTGATCTCCTCGGCGAGGCCAATGCGCGCCCCACTATTGGCAGCGATGTAAATGCGAGGGATGCCCTCAGCTCGAGCTAACTCTGAAGCTCTGAGGAACAGCTCATCTTCTTGAGGTCCAAACGACCCAATCATGTGGGTGATGTCGTTACAGATTACAATGATATCTCGACCTTCCGGATACTCCGGAGTCTTCATCTTCATCCTAAAAGCAACTATTCCCACCTGATGAAGTGAGGTACAAGTTATCATACAATTATCACACTAAAAAGCACTAACAATTGCAGTGTGTACATGTACTAACAACCACAATGTATCCAACTTTGATATTGGACAACAGTATTAATGATTTTTACAAAACTAAAATCTCCACTATAGTGGAACCTCGATTTACATTTAGATTGAGCCAAATATGCCTCTGTATGTGAGCCACGTCATTCTTTACGGAGGCTTCATGAAACCGTAAAACTTCAACTATAGTGGAACATCGATTTGCAAACTTTTAGATTAAGCCAAAATACGCCTCAGTGTGCAAATCATGTCTGTGTACGAATGCTTTATTCAGTTATTCATTTTGTTTATCCTGCTTACATTCAAGAAGCAGGTTGGAGAATTTTAGGGGAAGCAGAGCCCTCCACGTCACTTGCTGCCCAATACACTACTACCCACTTGTTAGCACTTCAGCGTGTGAGCCTTTTGTATATTTTTTTGCTTTTTGGCATGTTTTGTTCATTTAGCTAACTAAATATGAGTCGCAAAAAGACAACAGACTAGTTTGGAAAGACAGAGGTAATCGCTGTGTTGTGAAATTTAAAAAAATAATTAACTATTTGTGAGGAGTACAATAATGGCGCTCACGAGAATGGAAGAAACAATGAAGCAGGCTTCATACCAGGGCAAGTTTTAATTGTGATAAAAGCAGACTTTTCTGGAAAAAGATGTCAAAGTAATATAAATAAATAAATGGTTTGTACTTGTATAGCGCTTTTCTACCTTCAAGGTACTCAAAGCGCTTTGACACTACTTCCACATTTACCCATTCACACACTGATGGAGGGAGCTGCCATGCAAGGCGCTAACCAGCACCCATCAGGAGCAAGGGTGAAGTGTCTTGCTCAGGACACAACGGACGTGACAAGGTTGGTACTAGGTGGGGATTGAATCAGAGACCCTCGGGTTGCACACGGCCACTCTCCCACTGCGAAAGTAGACTAATATGACAGCAAGGTAGAGCTCCTCTCATTCAGTGGCGTCTCTTTCACACATGCAAACGGCCTCTCATCCTCTATCTCCCATTCTCGCTGTTTGTGCACCTTTCTTATCAGCTCCTCCTCTGCTAATGTTAATGTAAGTGGATTTTACTATTATACATGTTTATTATTGTAGCAATACGACTGTTAAAGTTAGGATTTTGGGGATTTCTGATAATTTGTGAGGGCACCAAAGACTCTACTGTGTGTGCGCGTGTTGCCAGAGCAGCGCATAGAGGACTGTTCAGCTTGTTGTTTTGGCTTGTTATTAAATAGAAAGTTGATCAATCAGCTCCTTAAAATGTTTGTTTGATATATAGTTCTGTACAAAACGTTATATTGTGTTCAAAGTGTGCAAACCTTCACTGAAATATGGACTTTTGTCAAAGCTGGAACCCCAGCGGACGATGGCGTGGAACACCGCAGAGGCCACCACAGTGTATATGTTTCTGTTACTTTTTATTCATAGCTGTATGTAGAAGTGTCTGGTTGTATCAGCTGCTTTAATGTCTTTAATGTCCTCTGTGTTCTTTGATGTCTGATGTTTCCCTCTTACACACATGTAAGAGGGATGTGTACTATGGCTATGAGTTGTTGTTTTTCCTTGGCCTCAGTCTGCACCCCCTCTCCAGGGCCCAGGCTAAGACCGCTTTTTTAAATTTTATTTTAATCTTCTATTTTTTTCTCCCATTACCCCCAAACCCCCCCCCCCCCCCCGCTTGTTTATCCGTATCTCACATTTTTTTGTAAGGGGCGCTGGAAGCCGGCAGACCCGTTAGCGATCCTGTTTTGTCTCCCTGTAATGTTTGTCTGACCTTGAATGGGATTGTGCTGAACATTTTAATTTTCCTGAAAGAACTCTCCTGACAGAATAAATAAAGTTCTATCCATCTATCTATCTATCTATCTATCTATCTATCTATCTCATTATTGTTATTTACATTGTTTCTTATGGAGAAATTTGCTTCACTATATGAACTTTTTGATTTAAGCATCCTGTTCAAGAATCAATTAAGTTTGTAAAGTGAGGTTCCACTGTAGACTCAAAATAAGTAAACTAAAATATATCTTACATCATTTTCTCCAGGCGGGCGGTTCAACTGCACCAGCCGACCTTGTGGGTCCAGAACCAACTCGGTGCAAATCAGAACATCTTCAGGATATTTGTCCTCTGCACCCCATTGCTTAAACAGGGCCTATAGAAAGATTATCAGTGAAAGAGAGATACCTTAAGAACACTGATAAATATTAAACATAATAAAAAGTAAGAGTAATTGAGGGCTTAGCAAGACCTGTCGGAACATCTCTGGGAAGTCATAGACATATGTTGTGCCCAGAGTTTGAGCCTGGAAACGCTTGGCTTGCAACAAATCTTTGGTTACATATGGCGTGTTAATCAACATCCCTTGCATCGGACCCTGTTTGTCTCCATATGACTGGAACATGATCTAAAAATAAATTTACATGGAATTGAAATGGAAGGAAATAAAAGGAAAAGATACAAACACTGCAAGCGTGTACTGTTCTAACCTGTCCAGAAATTGGGTCAGTAACTTCCTTGTACAGACTGATATCCAAGTAATAGCCGGACTCATTGGTCAGAAAAAGACGAATAGGAATGGCGTTCCCTGTGGTAGTGAGGCGGATGTTGATTTTCAGCTCAGCTTGTAGGACCCGCAGCTTCCAAAGACGGCTTCCATAGCGCATCACCATGGAGCGGACAGATTCCTCAATCTGAGAGCCATAAGCAGAGAATGTTTCAGAAAAAAATGCTCTAAACACTGAAATACCAACATACTATGCTTCAAAACCAATCTGGATATGTGTTTGGGTTATGTATTCTGAAAACTGCACATAACAATTCCTATGAATACTTATAACACAGCAGCATTCTCACTTTGGACGGGTCCATAATGACAGTTGGGACAAAGTTGAGGAAGATGTGGTTGCAGTCTGTGCGCACAGTGGTGTTACTGAAGGCCACCTCCAACTCATCCATAGCCTCCAGCAGAAGACGTTCGCCCTCATTTTGAAGATATTCAAATGATGCTTCCTGATTGCATAAGAAGAACACACATCCAAAAGCCCCATAAAATTATAGTCACAGATAACCCCTTTGGGAAAAGTTTTTCGACAATTAGTTTGATCTTTCTGTCGATTGTACCTTTGTTATCAGATCAGAATGGCGGATTATAGCTCGGATGAAGAATCTGTAATCGGTAACTTCAGCACCTTCCTGAACACGAGCAGCTCCCAGGTAGAGGTGCATTTTGTGGTTAGCACAAGGAACAGCATTCAGGTCAAAGTTCCTCATGCGGTTGAGTTCGAGCTGGAAGGCTAAAGCTGGCTCCAGATTACGGTAGATACGATCTTCCTGGAACTGTGCATAATCAACAGATATGTTTAAGTAGTGGTTTATCTGCCTCTTAGACAGCAACACAGTACTTTAAATCTCAGAAATAAATCAAACATACCCCATCTCGAGCTCTGAAAGTGAAGAACTTGGGAAACTCCCTCTGTTTAAAAAAAGAGAGGCATCAGACAGTAATTTCAATTGAAATCACATTTAGTGATATGGACAAAGTTACCTTCTGTGCAACCAAAAACGTTATTCTTCTGATTCCGTACTCAAAAAGAGATGTTCTCTAAAAAAAAAAAAAAACACTATTTAGTACACATATAAAAACTTTCATAGTTGCTACATGAGCTGACCTTTGACTGAGTGAAGGAAGTGAAGGCAGAAACTAATACATCATCATCCTCAGTGTCTGCTGTTTTTATTGATACATTAATGATGTGGATTGGATTTGCGCTAGTGTTCTGTTGAAGAGAGTGGAAGAATTTTTACATCCATACAAATATCAAAATCAAAACAAAAGCACTTACTTTAAAGTTCTCATCTTCATAAAAACTGGAACAGGACTCTAAAAATGACTCGTTCTCGAGAAGAGGCTCTGCAAAGCTGCAAAGAACTTCATCAAAGTTCCTAAGAAAATAAAATATGAACTCATTATTTTACTATTTACGTATAACTAACATTGCATAAGTTAAAAACAATCAAGGCACCTTGTGAAGTCATCAAAAGACTGGAATGCTACCATGGCGCCCATGCGTTGACAAGGTGGAGACAGACCTCCATCTAGGAACAGTTCACTGCTCTGCCGCCGCATTTTCAACAGGCCTGAAGCATTTACTGGGACCGGGACCCTAATAAAAGAATGAAACATGAGCACTGAGGAGCAGATAGCGCCACTGAATAATTACTGTAGAGATAAATGTTTGCATTTTGGCAGACAATTACAGAAGACTAAAATTACTTGGGGCAACAGTAGTTGTAGTTTTTTTTTCATGTATTTCTATTTCATAGAAAATGTTATGATCTGTTACAAAAAATTGAAAGATTTAATATTACAATTTTGTGCCAATAAGAATTCAGGCTTGAGAATCTTAAGAGGAACATAACAAACATGAACGAGATGAAGGTTGAACCTCTCAAAAAGTGAGATGAAAGAAGCGTTGCATATAAAGAAGCGCAGCTAAAAAGGTGAATTAGGGAGGACTTTCTAAGTCAGTCCTTTCGAGCAAAAGTTTCTGGTTTCAAATGAGCAGAAAAAAGGCAACATAGAACAACTGTCATGCTTAGCTGTGAGACAAACAGACCACACCATCAGGTGTAGCTGGCTAGGAGAAGCTATACTCTACCTGTTCAGAGTAGGGCTGCTCCCTCTGAAATAAGATGATTGACAGGTGAATATTAGCAGTGGAGGATCAACATCCTCCTCTAACTCTAGGCATTACGAATTATACTGCACATTCCAGTTCAGCAGGAAAAACTATTATAATAAAAAAATAAAACAAGGTTAGGAATAAAATCGTAATAGAAAAATGTTATTTACAATGATGTAATCTAAAAATAGCTTAGTGCTGCCTACAGATTTCTAAAATCAGACAGCAAGTGGAATTATTTGACTTCACAATTGCCTCAGAGGAGGTCCTGTTATAAAAACCACTTCATCACAACATAAATAGCGTGTGTTGGATATTCACTCAGGCTACATGCATAGTGTCTTTCATATACAGAGGACAGTTATTAGTTTTAGTGATGTTACCTGTTGGGATGAGATGAAGGCAGCATAAACTGAAAATCTACAGCACACGTTCCGTCCTGCAGCTGGTGATGCTGTACGCTGTTGAGCTCATAGGCGATGTAAGCTCTACGCACGTACACCTGAAAACAAAACAAAAAAATCAAAATGAGAACATCCTATAAGTCAGGGGTACTCATCAAAGTCAATTACAAGTGACAAAATTCTGGTGTGGAGGAAATATGCATTTTTTTAAATATCCGCATTTGTGTTTGTTTGTTTGTTTGTTTGTTTGAACTCGAAGAGTTCTATTTTCCGAGATTCTGAAAGTCTGCAAATGCATTGGGTGACACAAAGGGGGAATACTATGAGAATGAGCCATCTTTCAAAATTTTTGTCATCGTTTTAAAATGAAAAATGCAAAAGCTACACTGTTTTACATGCACAGAATCCAGGAGGTTTGTAACGGTAGACAGGGGCAATTTCCGGGAGTGTTTAGCAGAATCCGGAAGAGGTAGTAAATCTTAACATGCGTCTGAGAAGCAAGCGTTTCCCAGCATACATTGTTGTCATTACAATTAGCACTTTTGACAGTGTTGTCATGTATCTTTAATGTGTTATTTCGTACAGACAGGGTCTATGGATGAAGTGGTGTCGTTACTACCTTTGTTGGTAAGAAATAAGAATGGTAACATTAGAGAAACTCTTACAACTTGTTAATCGGACAAAACAAACATCATGTTTACTTGACCCGCTTCCTGGGAAAGTCATCAAGGAGCTATTGCAATATTAGGACAATCAGTGCTAAATATTATTGACCTATCACTCTGCTCCAGTACAGTTAATTTGGCATTCAAAACAGCGGTTATTTATCCTGTGCTTTAAAGGCCTAATATCGATTCCGATCAGTTCAGACCAGTAATGTCACTGTGGTTTGTGCAGCCCTTTGAGGCACCTGTGATTAAGGGCTATATGAATAATGTTAGATTGATTGATTGATTAAATGATTAGTAAAATGTATAATTTTATAATAACTATGCCCTCCGATGTTAAGATGTATTTGAAATTGGAAGAATGGATAAGGTATGTAAAGTATTTGATGACATTCGCCATGCAGACCAGATGCATGTTGATTTTCATATTGCCCTATTTACTTACATTTACTCATTTGAACCTGCTCAGCTTTTCTGATAATTTGCACGAGAGGTACCCCTCCAACAAAACTCAACTTAGCCCAGTCCTTCTCAAATAGCAAGGCGGCCCCCCCTAAGGGGGCGCAGTGCGATGCCAAGGTGGGTGCATGTGACCTCGGAGAATATGCTTTGTTGCTGTACTAGAATATGTCGAAGTCTAGGTAGTGCTAAGCTTCACTGTGACTCCGGCGGAAGACGATGAAAGACTGGCGTGTTGTAAAAAGAATACAATGTTATGCAAAGGTGTGGCTGCAACCATTTTATTGACAAATGATAGTATTTATAGTCGCGTTGGAGAGTGGGGAACCGTGAAGTATTTTTTTCTTCCTGGGGGGTAACAGAAAATATTTGAGAAAGACTGACTTAGCCAATCAAAACCTTTCAAAGCAGATTTGCGAGTTCTAGAGTAAGTGGGCGAGAAGGGAAACAGAATTCAAAGGAAGCATGCTTATGCAAAATGTGTTGATTAGTTGGGGTGCACAAAAAAAAAAGATTCACATCTGAATCGCGATTCATATTCATTCCGATTCTAAATTGGTTTTATAATTTTCATGTTATATCCATTTTTAGGCCATCTCCATGCTACCAGAAGGAGCTTCTCTAAACTGTAACCTGTTTTAAAAATGTTTCATTATAATTATTGTACCAAATAATACATTGCAAGAATTTATGTTTATAAAAATATACACTGATTCCAGTGTTTCATAATTCATGCTAATCATGAGTTTGTTCCAGACCTTGTCTTGAAAAGGTTCTCGGACCTTTTTTCAATTGTCGTTCAATAGTTTAGATATAAAGTGTGCATAAAAATGCATACCTCAAGAGCAGCCATGCAGACAACTTGATTGGCGTGATAGAAGAAATTGGGCAACACATCAAAAATGGAGGTCTCAGACAGGATAAGTTTCTGGCAGAAATCAAAGATAATATAAAAGATGTGATATCCAAGCTGGTAAACTTTGCCTGACTTGCATTCATGACACTTACTTTTAGGTTTTCAGGGCAAAACTGATGGCCGTACATGTCAATGGCTGACAGGAAGATGGACTCCACCTGATTGTGTCTCAGTTCATATGACGGTAAATGAGAGGCAATCAGCACCTACACCACAGTATTACACGGACTGAGGGCTTTTGTAGTATATGCCAACATAGACGCAATATTAAACTACTATGCATTCAGTCTTACCTGTCTGGCCCTTAAGGCGACCTTTGAGTTCTCCATCTTGCTGAGTTGAGTAAGTTCATTGAGAATGGCCATGAGCTCATCTGCAAGGGTCGGATCCCTTCCACATAACTGATCCTGCATAAAGTCAAAGAAATTCCTTTCTGGGTGAAAGTTTGTCAAATGCAGAAAATGCTTTTGCCACACCTAGTGTGTGTGTGACAATCATTGGTACTTTAACTTTAATTTATGATGATCGCCTTCCATACAATTAATCTTACATAAAGAAAATGAATCAGTGAAAAATACGACCAAGGCCTTACGATAAGCATTGTGACCAGGATGTTCTTCTTGAAGACTTGAGCGTGAGAGAAAATGTATTCCAACACAGGACTCATGTCAGGCTTGTACTGCTCTCTCAGGTTGATTACGCACTTGTCGTAATGAGCTGCTTAGGAGTCGGGGGGACAAAAAATAAACCACACAGAATATAAAGTCATGTTAAAACATTTCTAAATTCAAGCATTTTAATGTCACCTTGCTGAAACTGCATCTCTACTTGCAGGTATCGTTTCAGTAGATCCAGAACGACAAACTTCATGTAACCACGTATTCCACTACGATACCTGCAACATGTAAGACTCGAGTCAATACAATCCATATCACTGAAATATTTCTTACTAGTACAGGAATGATTAATATGATGAAGACGCTTGCCTCTGTACAAGCTGAACTACACTTTGAGTGTTAATAAAGAACACTTCCCGATCGGACTTCCTCTGCAAAGTTGCTGCATGGCTGTCGAGAATATTTGCAATCTGGATTTACCAAAACAAGTGTTTTTGTTTAGCATTGTTTAGTCAGTAAATATTTTTATAAATTTACAGTGCTCAACAATAGTAAGTACAACCCAATACATTTGTCAGAAAAAACAGACTGCAAAAATGTTCAATTAAAGACCCTTTACTGTATTATTGTGGTCGTAGATTGCAGTAATGTAGAACTGTAAACAGTAATTACTGAGAGGTGTTTTTACCATTATCACATAACTAAATAAGGTAACCCTAAGCCCAAATGGGATGCTTATTAAATATTTGTAAATTTTTGTACATTTTCTTCATCAGCTTTAGGGAAAATTTACAAAAACGTCAGATTGACTGAACAGACTGTACCTATTAATGCCGAGCACTGATTTTAAGAACAATTCAGGTTCCCACCCTTTGGCTTGGAAACTGGCACAGGACAGAGGTGATGTTGCTGGCATACTGGGCCATGACTTTACGGATATCTTTCTCAACACCAGGTGGGATACGGCCCGCTACACTCGTCATGATCTCCTGCAGCTCGAGCAGTGGCAGAGAGGGATCTCTCAGAGTCTTCATGAGTGTTGCTACCCACTGTTTCAGCTACATAGAAGAAAATACACACACACACACACACACACACACACACACACACACACACACACACACACACACACACTCACACACAGAGTTTTAATAAACTAATTGATGCTGAGCAAAATCCTGTGGCTGGCTAACTTGCAAGGATGTACCTTTGTGCTAAAGTAGGGTTCCTCAAGGCAGTAGCCATCCATTACTTTAACCAAGTTTTCAAGGACATTGTGGAACACCTGGTGAAGCTTTTCCCCAACAATTGGCAATGGTTGTTGTGGTGGCAGAGTGGCCAAATTGAGCTCCACCTACAGTGTAACACAACAACAGGGTTAAGATGTTTTTTTTTGCAAATAGCAGGGAACCCAAAAATTGCATAAAAGAACATATAAGTCAATTTGATTGTTTTACAAGTTTCACATACATTTTCAACACAACATTGAATGTTTTCAATTAGAGATGTCCCGATCGGGGGCCAATATTTGCCTTTTTTAACTGATCGACTGCTGAGCTGCCATCATTACCACAGCTGTGTCCCAGTGTTTAATTGGCTAAAGATTATATTCATGTCAAAGGTTCCTTCACTATAGATGCACGCAAAAGGGAGACACAAATATATTCATGGATTTCTTGATATACGCATGCGGAAGTTTGATGAATTCCAGAAGGGTACGTGTCTTGCTAGAACACTGGTTTCAATTTGAGAGCAAGCTGCCTCA
Source organism: Nerophis ophidion (assembly GCF_033978795.1). Lineage (NCBI taxonomy): Eukaryota > Metazoa > Chordata > Actinopteri > Syngnathiformes > Syngnathidae > Nerophis > Nerophis ophidion. Next base: position 53,875,549 of record NC_084617.1, on the reverse strand, counting down.
AACACATCGTCCAGAAGCCGCTTCAAAGGTACTAATAATTCTCACCACCATAGTGGAAAATAAACTAAGTTTATTCTAAGTATCTACTGGAGGACTATAGGAAAAGGAATGGCTTAGCACGTTGCACGTACGCACAGAGCATGACGACTCACTGACGTAACCGCTAAAGCTTCAATGTTAAGTAAGGGTGTTCAATTTAGATGTCAATACTGTGGATATATTTAGTACAGTAGTATAAGTATACAAATGATACTAAAGCGATTAGATCGATATTTCTTTTTTTTTCTTGTTATTATTACGAATAAAAAATGGTATTGTGTACAAACTCAGGTAAAGTCTTTAAATACAGGAAGGCAAAACTTCAATTATTTAAATGAGAGCCAATAGTAGTTGTTGGATTAATTGTAAATAAGTTATCTCATTTTATTCAAATATGAGTGTTTGCTTATGCATTGTGTAGACAAGCTGAAGAGAAATGAAACTTGGTGTTAGATTGAAATTAGGTTGACCTACCAACTTCAAAAAGGAATTGACAGAGGGCACAGAGCAACGCAGGAAGTTGCTGTATCCTCTGTATTTGCATGTGTTAAGTTCTCCCCACAGGTGTTAGGTTTCCAACACAGCTGCAAATACCCCTTCCTCCTTTAGTGCAGCTGTGTGTGTGTTTGTAATGTAGGGCTTTCCCTAATGAATTAAAAGGCGAGGAGAGTGGAGAAAGTTTTCAGAGTAAATTAGGAACCTGTAAATGACAACTATCTCCAGTTATTCTCCTCGTACGAGAAAATCACTCACTGGTTTGTCTTCTATTCTCTGTTTCTGTGTCTTTATAATGTCTCATGGTATTTGACCCTGACAGTAGTTTTTGCTTTTGTTTAGTTATTGTGCACTGTTAACTTTGTTGTGTTACAAATATATGTATGTAGCATTCAATAACACAAATGTAATATATCATTTGAGTTACAACAATAACAAATTCAAAATGTAACAAGATAACCATGTGTGCAATAGTGTCGCTGAACACAAGCCATAAAAAGGAATGACTGTGCATGTGAGCTGTGTGCTTGGTATTTTTATGTATTTTATGTATTTTTATCTATTTATCTGAGTACCATGTTCTTATGTTTTGTATGTGTTATTATGAATTTGCACAAAATTAGTTTGCTTGCAATTTTGTTGTACAATGACAATAAAGATAGATTCTATTCTATTGTATTCTAAGATAAGCCTTTTAAAAATGTGTTATTGTGTTTACTTTAGTTACTTGATATAAAACCATTTCACTTGTATAATTATTTCAGGGATATTCAACTTAATTGTTTTGGGGCACATATATCCTGAACGCTATGGACCGGGGGCCAAACTTCTTCTGTCAATATTAGTCTTATTTCAGTTTATTCCAGAGAACCAGCATCCTCTGCAGTGGACATTTGATTATGGCCTATTTATTTTGTCAGCCTTAAAGGAGCGCTTTACTGGTTTTAAGGAATGTCTGCAGAAAAGCTAGTCAATGATCGTATATATCAGTGGTGCCTAACCTTTTTTGCACCACGGACCGCTTTAATGTAGTCATTATTTTCAGGGCTTTCCACTTGGGCCAGATAAAAATACAGCAAAAATAAGTGCATGAAAAATAGGACTCACTATAATGCTGAATTAGTGGGAGCCCTGGGCTTGTTTCTTTGAAATAAGATGCAGATGGAAATCAGCCTTTGGCTACAATCTGTCACATGTATATTTATTATGTTCATTAATGTGCATTGTATCATGTCACAAAGTTATAACAAACATAGCAAATGGCACCTTACTATGAGGAGTTTTATTGTACATCTATAAACATGCTTATTGGTGTGTCTAGGGGGACAGGCTAAAGTTAAGTCAGAGAAAAATGCAGTCATTTAAAAATTATTCAATGTTTCTCTGCGGCCCAGTAGCAAATGCGGCATAGACCAGTACCGGTCCCCGGACCAGTGGTTAGGGACTGCTGATCTATATGAGAGCACTTTATTGTTTTTAAGAATCAGCTGCCAAAAATGTCAGTCTCTTACAAGTTCTTTGAACTGGACTCACAAGCCACCAGTTGAATAACCCAAATGATGCAAAAGAGAGGACATAATGTAACCTAGAGGATCACTACTAGTATAACTAAAGAAAATGAACAAGTGACTACTGACTGCATCTAAAGTCAACAAGCTATAGAAATATATTAAGTTACATAAATAACATTACAAAACCAATATGGAACTGCCAAAAAGAAGAGGGCTTAAAGGGGTGCCTTGAGAACTCCTCAATTATGTAAATCACAAGTTTGGACCCCAGTTTTCTGTTTGCTAGCAAGGTTAACATGTCAATGCAAGTATCTGCCAATTTGATTACAGTGGTCGAAGTTCATCCATACAACAGGAGCACTGTTATGTTTTTTAGGAATTTTCTGGAAAAATGTTTGTCTCCCAAGTTTTGAACTGAACTTAGATGCCGTTATGATGTCATTCCCAAGCCACTGGTTGAAAAGCCCAAATATTTATACAGTCATGGTCAAAAGTTTACATACACTTGTGAAGAACATAATGTCATGGCTGTCTTGAGTTTCCAATAATGTCTACAACTCTTTTTTTGTGATAGAGTGATTGGAGCACATACTTCCATCCATCCATACATCTATTTTCTACCACCAAGTCGCCACCTCATCATACTTGTTGGTCACAAAAACATTCATTAAGTTTGGTTCTTTTATTCATTAATTATGGGTCTACTGAAAATGTGACTAAATCTGCTGAGTCAAAAGTATACATACAGCAATATTAATATTTGGTTACATGTCCCATGGCAAGTTTCACTGCAATACGGCGCTTTTGGTAGCCATCCAGACGCTTCGGGTTGAATTTTTGACCACTCCTCTTGACAAAATTGGTGCTGTTCAGCTAAATTTGTTAGTTTTCCTACATGGACTTCTTTCTTCAGCATTGTTTAAGTCAGGATTTTGGGAAGGCCATTCTAAAAACCTTTATTCTAGCCCGATTAAGCCATTCCTTTACCGATTTTGACGTGTGTTTAGGGTCATTGTCCTGTTGGAACACCCAACTGCGCCCAAGACCCAACTTCCGGGCTGATGATTTTAGGTTGTTCTGAAAAAATTGGAGGTAATCTTCCTTTCATTGTCCCTTTTACTCTCTGTAAAGCACCAGTTCTATTGGTAGCAAAACAGGGCCAAAGCATAATACCACCACCACCATGCTTGACGGTAGGTTTGGTGTTCCTTGAACTTAAAGGCCTCACCTTTTCTCCTCTACACCTATTGCTGGGTATAGTAACCAAACAGCTCATTTTTTGTATCATCTGACCACAGAACTTTCCTCCAGAAGGTCTTATCTTCTCCGTGTGATGTCAGATGAAACTAAAACGTAGCTGATTGGCCACAACACCCAACAATATGTATAAGAAAAACCCTAATCTATTTTCATCAAATTAGCACACAAAATAAGATCGGATCCGAGCCTAAAATTGGATCGTAATCGGAGGCCAAAAATGTTCACCGGGACATCCCTAATTCCAATAGTATATCTGAGAAATGACAACTCCAGTAGTACAGAAAAACCTTGCATTCTTATTCTATTCCTATACAATCAATTAAGATGTACATTCATGCCGAGAAACTTGCCCGATGTATGCTGCTTGGGTCATCCAGGTCCATATGTGCCACCACACAGCCTGACTGAAGAACCGCACCAGGTCTTTTGACAAAATGTACATGCCCTGACTGCTGCACAGTCAGCGTCATCACCATCTTCATCACCTGAGTCCACAACAGCAAAAAGAGGTCAAATAAAATACTGCATTGCGGATATTAAAATGTGTCTCTCATCAAATGCACCTCAATCTCTGCGTAGGTCTCTCCAGCGCATATGTGAGCGCCATCGTCAACAATGTACTGCAGGAGTTTACCAGCAGAGGGAGATCTTAACACTGTGGGATCCTTTTCTTTCTCAAACACGCATGTCTTGTTGCCAACAGTGATGCGGTAGCTGCAGAATAAAGTAGCATAAGAAAATGTGTTTGTTTCTAATGAGTAAAATAGTCTTACCTATCCACCTCTTCCTTCATGTAGGTGGTGTGACTGCTTCCATCGTAGGAGAGCAGAAGTCCACCATCACTCAACCTATGGACATCGATTTCAATGTTGGAGCCATTCATTATAATGACATACGTTGTTGGGGACTGTCGAGCAACCTGCAGGCGACCAAAAATGTGATTTAAGGAATATGACAATAATCAAAGTTTAGCTTAAAATGGGAATAAAAGATACCTTCAAGCCGAATTTGACTCCTTCATAGATGAGCTCCACATTGACAGAATTAAGAAGGCTGGCTGCTGGCAGAACCTGGCCTCTGTGGGTGAGGAAGATTTTGGATAGACCATAATTATACAGACAGCGTGCAAGTTGTTTGGTTGAAGTTTATTTCCAACATCTATGCAATTTCAACATGACAAATCACATATTTTTCATTTCTCTTTACAAAATGCCCGAAAAACAAGTAGGACGAAGAAAACTTTATCTAATTCGACCCCGTTTCCACTTCATAGCAGTTACTTACACTTATGTCCACTTCCTGTTTTGATATGTATCCCCTGGGTATGAAATAAATAACTATAATAATAATAACAACTCAGATTTGGCAACCCTAGCAAGCAGTAGAGAATATGAAGTGATTTTCGGTCTAGAACATATTTTGCTTTGTTCATTGTATAATTTTTCCTTTGCCACCTTTTGGGGTATATTTTTTTACATGAGATTTGAATCGATGAAGACTCGTTACATGAAAAAAACATTTTTTGACACCCCTAAAAGTTTGAACCGTTTTGGTCCCAGTGTTGATCCAAGGGGTACGGCACACGCTATCTCTAGCGCTTTTCACATACTGCTTAGTGTTGGTTAAGTAGCTTCTTGCCCAGTTTAAGACCAATCCTTCGATGCCATATCGTTCAAATGTGTTAATTATGACAATATGATTAATTGTGTCAAATGCTTTTGTTACATCCACAAATATTGTAACTGCACACTGTTTACCATCCATCTAGTGCATTACTAATTTATTTTTTATTTTAAAAACAACTGATTATTTTGTACTGACCTTTCCAGAGAATGCAGAAAATCAGACATGCTCTTCCTGAAGCTTGCATCAGCTACATGCAAAGCCCCACAGACAATCCCCAACATCGTGTCTGGTCTCTCCGCCTGCATGAAGGTAAAATAGCCTGTTCATTCTGAAGAGTTTCTTGGTGTTGATACAGTATCAATATCTAAATTTTTTTTTACCTGCACTTTCTCCGAAATGAGGTGATCCAGCCAGCCTGTGTCAATGTCGTTGTTTCGAAAGCTCTCTGTTTCTAGCAGCTTAATGAGGTATTCAACTGTGGTCCTGAAGTCACCTCTGATTGACAACTCCTTCATAGCTACCACCATGTTCCTGCACCACATAGCAACCTTGGTGTCAGTCCATATTAAAAAAGGAACATAACATAGTATGCAAAGGACAGCAACTGAGAAGGTCCTGTGTGCATTAATGTCTTAATGGCATGTGAAATATAATAGAGGAATACAGGCTTTGTTTGAGAAAGGGCATATTTTGAGATATTTTCTTTGTAGAACCAGTCTTTAATTAGTAGTATTTTTTTGGGAGTTTAATAAAATAATGAAATTCAAACAAAAGCAACAGAGTGTTTGAGGGGCTAAAGTATTTCTAAACCAAAAAGAGACTTACGAAATTGCTTCTTCTCGGTTCTCGCCCCAGGAAAAACAGTGACCAAACTGTGAATCAGCAAATTCATGCAGACCGCCAGTTGCTCCGACACTGAAGTAACCCCAGACATTTTTACTACTGCGGAAGTTCAGCTCCTGCACGGTGCCTGAGCTGGGTTTGAAGCCCTGGTTGCAAAAACACCTTGTTATTATTATTATTATTATTACTACAGAAAATGAATAGGATGATATGACAACTAATGAGATGCAGTTTTACCTCATCAGGGTTTTCACTGGTGATTCTGGCTGCTATGACATGGCCTCTTGGACTTGGCGGGCATTCTGGAGTCTCAAAGTTAATAATGGTGTCACCCCATGGAGTATCTCCATAGAGCATACGGATGTCTTTAATCCTGTAAAGGGGGATTCCCATGGCAATCTGTGGGAGACAACACCATATGTAAAAATTATTGTTGTTGTTGTTTACCTCCAACCTGTAGAAGATACACTATATAGCTAATAAGCATTAAGACACCTGAATTAAGTTATCAATCAGAGGCTGGTCTGTTTGTAGACCAGCCTATAAAAAATGGTCTATTTGTAGTCTACAGCTGTCAGAGGCATTTTAGTCAATTATATGCTTCCAAATATTCATACTAATATGACTATTCTTGTAAATGAATAGACCAAATTTCTAAAAAATATTCCCAAGAGTGCAATATGCCATATATTTAAAAGGAAGAACAACCCCATTCCATTTTGCTTCCAGTACATTAAAATGTCTCAATACTTTTATACAGTGGAATCTCGATTTCCGAAACTCTCATTATACGAACTACAGACCCACCCAATCAAAATATGCTTTGGTCTAGGAACCTCGTCTCCGTGTACGAACGTTTCATACACCTTTGGATGTCTCGCACACAGCCATTTTGTGCCCAGCAGCGCAGCAATTGTCGGCGGACTGATCGATCTCAGGTGCTCATTCAGTCAGCAGAGCACAGTACTGTTGTTAGCTAAGTGTGCTACTTTGTGTGCTTTTTAAATGATTTTTTTAGCCTTTTTACGGCATGTTTCTAACTTTACTAGCTCAATATAAGTCCAAAAAAAGTAACGGACATGCGATGGGTGGTTTGAAACATTCCGGAAGTATCCATAGCATTGTCGACACTGCCCTGCTCCCTCCCTTTTGCTGCACGCAAACAAAAGTAATAGACATAGTAAAGTCAATTTAATTTTTTATAACTAATAATTGCAGCGACCTGGCTCTTAAAGTTAAGGAGTTTTGTAATTTCAAACTTTGATTGCTCTGTGCACCACAGGCCAGTGACGCATATTAGGAGAACAGTTAATCTAGTTGTTATTTTGGCTTAAATAATCAATATACAGTTGATCTATAACCCTTTTGTTATGTTCGTTCGTTTTATATTGTGTTCAAAGTGTATAAACTTTTCCTAAAAAATGGACTTTGTCGAGGCCGGATCCCATTTTTAATGTTGTTTCTTATGGTAAAATTTGCTTCAATATACATACAGTTCTATTTATGAACCCTCTTCAAGAACCAATTAAGATGGTAAATCGAAGTTCACTTATAATGTGTCTCATCTGTTTTTCTTCGGCCAGTGGGGGGAGTTTTACCTGAAGCTGGGCAGCTGGAAGGTTTACATCGCCAATCATTTCTGTACAAGGGTGTTCCACCTGCAGACGAGGGTTCAACTCCAAAAAATGGAAGCTTCCATCCTCGGAGAAAAGATATTCCACAGTCCCAGCACTGACATAGCCCACCATCTTTGCTAGTCTTACGGCATACTGTGTCGGGGGCAAGAAATAAGATGCCATCTCTCAAATCAAGCAGGTAATATTAGTTGGAGCGAAATTATACATTAAGTAACAGACCTGCTCCATCTGCTCAAATGTCGATAGTGCAGCTATGGTTGCAGGAGCTTCCTCTATGATCTTCTGGTGCCTCCTTTGGATGGAGCAATCTCTGCCAAACAGAGAGATGGCGTTCCCATATTCATCAGCCAGTATCTGAACCTCAAGGTGCCTTGCATGCTGGGCCAGCTGCATGATGAAAATAGGCGAGCCGGGTACTTCTGTCTGAACCTGCGCCAAACGTTTATGTTTGTCATAAAACAGACTGCAAAATGTTTTAGAGTAGTCACCTTGACTGCGGAAGTGGAGATGGACTACACAGAATGGACATAAGTGAAGAAATCACAAACCTGCCTAAAGGAGCTTGGAAAGTCATCAGCACATTCTACTTTTCTGATACCTTTTCCCCCTCCACCCTCAGAGGCCTTGATGACAACTGGATAACCAATTTCATTTGCTCCCTGGAAAAAAAGACCGAAAGATGCAATTACCTGAGTTATTTGGTACAACAGTAGAAAACCTTGTTCAAAAGGCTTACCGCCAAACCCTTGTCTATGTCAAGAACACAGCCTTGTCTGTAGACCTCTTGAGGAACACTGATTATGTTGCCAGGTATTTGTTTATCGTCTGCGCAGTCTACTCTTAAACCTGAAGTACAAGAACAGGCAGAGTAAAGTTACACATTTTTCAGTGCATAAACAGCAGATATCCAAAACAAAAGCTGTCTAAAAAATCTGCTTAGTGCAGTCTTACACCACTTCAAAGATATTTCGGCACGTGTATCTAAGCTGTGGCTGCAGAATAATAGAATGGAACTTTGAAAATCGAACACCCAAGAGGTTGTACTTTATAAAAATAGTTGTGGGTAAGAATGTACTTTGAAATACAGAAAAAAAAACATTTGCGTTCTACCGCGCTTTTGGATAACATTACTTTTCACTGCACTTTACAAATCCTTCACATAAGAGGATGTCCTGCTTTTTTGGCATTTTGATGAATCACTATAATAGAAGGACCACCATCTTGAAAAGAAACGGCAGAAAAGTAAGAATATACACTGTAAGTAATAAATTATTGTCGTAACAATTTTTCTGGAAAGTTAATGAATCTTTTTAGATGGTGCAAATCTTTCAACTGAAAATAAGTTACAAGGATACCTCAATTTAAGATTATCTCAACCTAGGAGTATTTTAAAATACTTTGGCTGATTGTTTCTTGGCGGTTGGCACTTGTTTCTGTGGATTGAGCATACCCATAAGAAACAAAAATGTGAATTCAAATCATGAAGGCAACTTTGTCTTGTTCCAAACAAGCCGTTTTAGATTTGCCCTGACTTGTGACGTTGAACTATATGTGACGTCAGTGGATTTCAGAATACATGGAAGAGTTTTACCCGAAGAGCTTTGACAAGTACACCATTGTGGTCCGAAGTCAGTAAGTTCCTTCTTTTTCCATATCGTTTTGTTGTGGGACAGACAGGCTCATCATACATGTACATGCATGTTAAAGCCTGTGCTGTGGCCATTTCTGATAAAAAGTAGCGTATAGTTCTCACATATCTGTCAGTAGACTCGATATGAAAATACTTAAATGTAAAACATGGCTGACGGGGAGAAGACACAAGTCGAAGTAGAAGCATGTAAATCTTTCTCTTTCTTTTTTTTTTTGTCACACACATACTAGGTGTGGTGAGATTATCCTCTGCATTTGACCCATCACCCTCACACCCTGGGAGGTGAGGAGAGCAGAGCAGTGAGTAGCAGCGATGGCCGCACCTGGGAATTATTTTGGTCATTTAACCCCCAATTCCAACCCTTGATGCTGTTAAGACTGCCCACAAAATGGTGCATTCTGAAGAGATATATTATACACATATTTTATATTATATTGAATACACTAAAAGTGTATGTAAAAGTGTTTGGCCACTTGCCTTGACTCACATATGAACTTGAAATGCCATCCCATTCCTAACCCATAGGGTTCAATATGCTGTCGGTCCCACTTTTGCAGCTATTACAGCTTCAATTCTTCTGGGAAGGCTGTCCACAAGGTTGCGTAGTGTGTTTACAGGCATTTTTGACCATTTTTCCAAAGGTGCATTGGTGCATGTTGGTCAAGAAGGCCTAGCTATCAACCTCCATTCTAATTCATCCCAAATGTGTTCTATCGGGTTCATGTCAGGACTCTGTGCAGGACAGTCAAAATCATCCACACCAGACTTTGTCATCCATGTCTTTATGGACCTTGCTTTGTGCACTGGTGCACAGTCATGTTGAAAGAGGAAGGGGCCCGCTCCAAACTGTTCCCACAAGGCTGGGAGCATGGAATTGTCCAAAATGTTTTGGTATCCTGGAGCATTCAAAGTTGGTTTCACTGGAACTAAGGGGCCAAGCCAAACTCCTGAAAAACAACCCCAAACCATAATCCCTCCCCCACCAAATCTCACACTCGGCACAATGTACCATTCTTCTGGCAACCTCCAAACCCAGACTCGTCCATCAGATAGCCAGAGGGAAAATCGTGATTCATTACTCCAGAGAACGCATCTCCACTGCTCTAGAGTACAGTGGCGACATGCTCTACACCACTGCATCCGACGCTTTGCATTGGACTTGGTGATATATGGCTTAGATGCCGCTGTTCGGCCATGGAAACCCATTCCATGAAGCTCTCTGCGTACTGTACGTGGGCTAATTGGAAGGTTACATGAAGTTTGGACCTCTGTAGCAACTGACTGTGCAGAAAGTCGGCGACCTCTTTGCACTATGCGCTTCAGCATCTGCTAACCCCCCTCTGTCAGTTTACGGGGCCTACCACTTTGTGGTTGAGTTGCTGTTGTTCCCAAACTCTTCCATTTTCTTATAATAAAGCTGACAGTTGACTTTGGAATATTTAGGAGCGAGGAAACGTCACAACTGGATTTGTTGCACAGGTGGCATCCTATGACAGTTTCACGCTGGAAATCACTGAGCTCATGAGAGCGGCACATTCTTTCACAAATGTTTGTTGAAACAGTCTCCGTGCCTTAGTGCTTGATTTTATACACCTGTGACCTGGCCAAGTAATTACGACACCTGATTCTGATCATTTGGATGGGAGGCCATATAGTGTATTTTAAGCGTTGCTGACCACACAAATGATATGCAAGAAAGGCTGTCACAGCTCTGGTTTGTGCAAGGTATGTGAAAAAACACATTAGTTGCGCCACTTTCCGCAGAGGCTAACAACTCCAACGGCTTCACTTCGCTGAAGAGCAACCATGAGCCCAATAAGACAAACTCAGCAGAGCACTACAGCATTGAAACTGGACTTAAAAGTGGTAATAAGAACTCTACACAGCCTCTTAGGACACAGCCATCGTCGGGTGCATCAGGGACGGCAGAGAGGAGGAGTTTCGGAACCTGGTGAGGGACTTTGTTGTCTGGTGCCACACGAACCTCCTGCAGCTCAATCCGTCAAAGACCAAGGAGCTGGTCATTGACTTTGGGAGGTCGAGTCCACGGTCACAACCTATTTTCATCGAGGGAGTTGAGGTACAGACCGTGGACTCATTTAAGTACCTCGGGGTTTGGGTGGACAATAAGCTGGACTGGACTGTTAACTCGGACCACCAGTACAAGAAAGGACAGAGCATGCTGTACTTCCTCAGGAGACTGCACTCTTTTAACATTTGTAGAAAACTCCTGTGGATGTACTACCAGTCTGTGGTTCCCAGTGTTCTGTTCTACATGGTAGTGTGCTGGGGGGCAGTACATCTAAGAAGGACAGCTCCAGACTGGAGAAACTGATCAGGCGGGCCGGTTCTACAATCGGAATGAAACTGGACTCACTGGTGACGGTGGCAGAGAACAGGACTTCGGACAAGCTAGTGAGCATCCTGGATGATGCCAGTCACCCTCTGCATAGCGTTATCAGTAGCCAGAGGAGCCTGTTCAGTGCTAGACTGCTTCATCCCAAGTGCAGGACTAATAGACTCAAAAACTCCTTTGTCCCACACGCCATTAGACTGTACAACTCCTCTCTGGGGTGGGGGGTACTAGGATGACAGGGGATGCAAAACAATAACAGTGCAATACGTTTTCATAAGATGGTCACTACTGCCTACTTTGTCTTGTTATATTCTTATTTTACTGTTATATTTTTATTCCCATTGTTGCTTTTTATTTTTTATTCTTATTGTAATATTTCTCTATTTTATTTCCATTTAAACCCCCGTTATTTACTTTTTAATTTTTTTTTTAAATTGATCTCAACTCTGTACACTGCTGCTGGAATTTTAATTTTCCTGAAGAAATCCATAAAGTACTATCTATCTATCTATCTATCTACAAAACAATGTCAATGAGGTACAATGCAACAATCTCCATTAACAGATTATCAAGGGTGTACAAAAGGATGTCGGAAATCTACAAGAATAGGTAATACAGGAGGTGTGGTTCGGTTGTAGGGGGGCCATGCCAGCAACTTGAGGGTTCCAAGTTCGATCCCCGCTTCCAATGCCGTTTTGTCCTTGGGCAAGATACTTTACCCACCTGCTCCCAGTGCCACCCACACTTGTTTTAAGGTAACTTAGATAATGGGTTTCACTATGTAAAGCGCTTTGAGTCACTCGAGAAAACTGCTTAAAAAATGTAATTCAATCCACTACATCAATGGTGTATAGAAAGATGTTGAAAATCTCCAAGAACTGATTGTCAGAGAAAGAAAATAATATTGTGAGGATATGACAGAAATTTGAATTTAAGAAATGAAGATTCTCAGTGAAGACAACACAGCATTAAGACAGGAGATGGAGAAGCTGAAAGAGGAGAATGCAACATTGCGCCAAGAGTTGGATATGAAGCAGCAAGACAACAACCATTGTGACAACAGCAATGTTGTGGAGAACATGAAAAAAGGAGACAGACAACATTGATTTGGAGAGCTTGAGAGAGGAGAAGGCAGCATTGAGACAACAGCTTATGGCCAAACAACAAGATATTAGCAATCAAGGCACTAAAAAAGAAGCGGATTTTGATCGGAAGAATATGAAGTAAATTATATCAACAAAACCAACAAGAACTGAGGAAGAGTAAAGGTGTATGTGATGAAAAACATAAAATAGACGGAGTATATATTGAAAGGGTAAAGGAAAACCCATTTTTGGGAGTAATAATAGTTAATAAAATGAACTGGAAATCTCATGTAAAAAATATACAACATAAAGTAGCAAGAAACACATCAATAATGAATAAAGCAAGATATCTTTTGGACCAAAGATCCCTCCATATTCTCTACTGCTCGCTAGTGTTACCATATCTGAGTTATTTTGTAGAGACATGGGGAAACAACTACAAATGTGCACTTCATTCACTAACAGTGTTACGAAATAGATCAATTAAAATAACACAATGTTGGATGTATAGAACATACAAACTCTTTATCAATTGAATTAAAAATACTGAAATTCAATGACTTGGTGCATTTCCAAACAGTTAAAATTATGTACAAAGCAAACTGTAACTTTCTACCCAAGAATGTAAAATCAAGTCTTCTCAACAAAAGAGGAGAAAAATAACCTTAGAGGAAAACCGAATTTAAAACATGTGTATGCATGTACAACACTTAAGGCCTTTAGCATATCAGTACAATATGTGTAATTAATTTTTTAAATTAATTACGCAAAGAATTCAAACAAAGCACAGACATGATTCAGTTTAAGAAACTGTTCAAACTATGAGTGTCTCAAAGTACAAAAAAGATTAATTATAATAAACATCTTGAACCTTAAAAAAAATCTCATTCATGCTGTAAACCATAAATTGGTTAAATATTTATTTTTGGACACTTAAATTATTGTTATGTTTATATGTTACATATTTATGTATCTAATATTTGTTTACTTACTTATTGTAAAATAATGTATATACTCATTTATTTATGCACTGTTCTGTTACAAACAGACAAAAAATAAATGGAATAAAACTGCTATGATATGAAAAGGGGTAGAATTATATAAGCTCTGCTTCTTCCTACTCTTTTTCGGATGTGCAGTAATGAAACGACTGGAAATATGTGCTGCAATACATTGTAATTGTTTTGTATGCATGTTTGAAATAAACTGAAACTACAAAACCCCGTTTCCATATGAGTTGGTAAATTGTGTTAGATGTAAATATAAACGGAATACAATGATTTGCAAATCATTTTCAACCCATATTCAGTTGAATATGCTACAAAGACAACATATTTGATGTTCACACTGATAAATTTTTTTTTTTGCAAAGAATCCTTAACATTAGAATTTGATGCCAGCAACACGTGACAAAGAAGTTGGGACAGGTGGCAATAAATACTGATAAAGTTGAGGAATGCTCATCAAACACTTAATTGGAACATCCCACAGGTGTGCAGGCTAATTGGGAACAGGTGGGTGCCATGATTGGGTATAAAAACAGCTTCCCAAAAAATGCTCAGTCTTTCACAAGAAAGAATGGGGCGAGGTACACCCCTTTGTCCACAACTGCGCGAGCAAATAGTCAAACAGTTTAAGAACAACGTTTCTTAAAGTGCAATTGCAAGAAATTTAGGGATTTCAACATCTACGGTCCATAATATCATCAAAAGGTTCCGAGAATCTGGAGAAATCACTCCACGTAAGCGGCATGGCCGGAAACCAACATTGAATGACCGTGACTTTCGGCACTGTATCAAAAACCGACATCAATCTCTATAGGATATCCCCACATGGGCTCAGATACACTTCAGAAAACCACTGTCACTAAATATAGTTTGTCAGTACATCTGTAAGTGCAAATTAAAGCTCTAGTATGCAAAGCGAAAGCCATTTATCAGGAACATCCAGAAACGCCGCCGGCTTCTCTGGGCCCGAGATGATCTAAGATGGACTGATGGAAAGTTGAAAAGTTTTCTGTGGTCTGACGAGTCGAGTCTCCATTTCAAATTTTTTGGGGAAATATTCGACATCGTGTCATCCGGACCAAAGGGGAAGCGAACCATCCAGATTGTTATCGACGCAAAGTTCAAAAGCTAGCATCTGTGATGGTATGGGGGTGCAATAGTGCCCAAGGCATGGGTAACTTACACATCTGTGAAGGCACCATTAATGCTGAAAGGTACATACAGGTTTTGGAACAACATATGCTGCCATCTAAGCGCCGTCTTTTTCATGGATGCCCCTGCTTATTTCAGCAAGACAATGCCAAGCCACATTCAGCACGTGTTACAACGGCGTGGCTTTGTAAAAAAAGAGTGCGGGTACTTTCCTGGCCCGCCTGCAGTCCACACCTGTCTCCCATCAAAAATGTGTGGCGCATTATGAAGCGTAAAATACTACAGCGGAGACCCCGGACTGTTGAACGACTGAAGCTCTACATAAAACAAGAATGGGAAAGAATTCCACTTTCAAAGCTTCAACAATTAGTTTCCTCAGTTCCCAAACATTTATTGAGTGTTAATAAAGAAAAGGTGATGTAACACAGTGGTGAACATGCCCTTTCCCAACTACTTTGCCACGTGTTGCAGCCATGAAATTCTAAGTTAATTATTATTGGCAAAAAAATAAATAAAGTTTATGAGTTTAAACATCAAATATCTTGTCTTTGTAGTGCATTCAACTGAATATGGGTTGAAAATAATTTGCAAATCATTGTATTCCGTTTATATTTACATCTAACACAATTTCCCAACTCACATGGAAACGGGGTTTGTAACTAACGGTCAGAAAGTGGCTTGAAGATGGTCTGTAAAATTATAGAAATTTTTTTTGACCACAAGAAAATGTTTCAGATGTAGAAATAAATCATTATATGTCCCCTTTAAGTTGCAAGCAAAAATTGGAGTAACGAGCATCTCCTCCATTACAGCTGGAGATCGACATAACTTTGTTTTTCCAAGCACGGGAAGGAAGTTAGTGAATGTGAGGGACTGTGCTGACAAAAATAAGTGGATGATATACATTGAATGAGCAAGAAATCATAAAAAAAAAATGAAAAAGCGCGTTGCCAATTTGGCGAAGCAATATGAGCGCACACTGCTGGTCTGCACCATCTTGGAGCAGTAGGAGTCTAACGCCAGCCAATAATGTTAAAATAATAGCTAAACAGCATACATGAAAATATGGAAAAGCTGCCAATGGCGTGTTTGACAGAAAATCAGATATTGTAGAATTATACCAAGGTAAATGCTCTACATTACTATTACGCTGGGAAAAATGCTCTTATTAAAAAGAGGAGAAAAAAATAAAAACAAGTTATTTTTTTCTTGTAATGAGCAAAATAATATGCCAATGGAACAACTCAAAATTATCTTGGTAGGATTTCTTGAAATAAGACATTATATCTAATGTTTAAAAAATTAAAAGTGATCTTGAAATTTGCAATTATTACTTATGATTAGCTACACATACTAGTATTGGGAAGTTACATGTCTTCTAAAAAACTTGTAATGCTCGAAAGTAGTTTATTTTTCCTCAGAAGATCTAAAAATGCCTAAAAATTACTCTTCAGTGGATTGATTTGTAAGTTTGTTTAGATATTTTGACTTGAAATTAGAAATATATAATTGGTGAGATTGTGAGTTTTCCAGTGTATTTATTCCTTAAAACTTTTGTAGTTGTCAGTCGTACAAACCCCGTTTCCATACGAGTTGGGAAATTGTGTTAGATGTGAATATAAACGGAATACAATGATTTGCAAATCCTTTTCATATTTGATGTTCAAACTCATAAACTTTATTTTTTTTTGCCAATGGCTGCAACACGTGCCAAAGTACATCACCTTTTCATTTAACAACACTCAATAAACTTTTGGGAACTGAGGAAAGTAATTGTTGAAGCTTTGAAAGTGGAATTCTTTCCCATTATTGTTTTATGTAGAGCTTCAGTCGTTCAACAGTCCGGGGTCTCCGCTGTCGTATTTTACGCTTTATAATGCGCCACACATTTTCGATGGGAGACATGTCTTGACTGCAGACGGGCCAGGGAAAGTACCCCCACTCTTTTACTACGAAGCCACGCTATTGTAAGATGTGACTTGGCATTGTTTTGCTGAAATAAGCAGGGGAGTCCATGATAACGTTGCTTGGATGACAACATATGTTGCTCCAAAACCTGTATGGACCATTCAGCATTAATGGTGCCTTCACAGATGTGTAAATAACCCATGCCTTGGACACTAATACACCCCAATACCATCACAGATGCTGGCTTTTGAACTTTGCGCGTATAACAATCCGGATGGTTATTTTCTTCTTTGTTCCGGAGGACACCACGTTCACAGTTTCCAAATATAATTTGAAATGTGGACTCGTCGAACCACAGAACACTTTTCCACTTTGCATCAGTCCATCTTAGATGAGGTCGGGCATAGCAAAACTGGCGGCGTTCCTTGGTGTTGTTGATAAATGGCTTTCGCATTGCATAGTAGAGTTTTAATTTGCACTTAGAGATGTAGCGACCAACTGTAGTTACTGACAGTGGTTTTATGAAGTGTTCCTGAGCCCATGTGGTGATATCCGTTACACACTGATGTCGGATTTTGATGCAGTCCGTAATATCATCGCTTAAGTGCAGTGATTTCTCCAGAATCTCTGATTCTTTTGATGATTTTACGGACCGTAGATGGTAAAATCCCTAAATTCCTTGCAATAGCTCGTTGAGAAATGTTGTTCTAAAACTGTTCGACAATTTGCTTACAAATTGGTGACCTTCACCCCATCCTTGTTTGTGAATTACTTAGCATTTCATGGAAGCTGCTTTTATACCCAATCATGGCACCCACCTGTTCCCCATTAGCCTGCGCACCTGTGGGATGTTCCAAATAAGTGTTTGATGAGCATTCCTCAACTTTATCAGTATTTATTGCCACCTGTCCCAACTTCTTTGTCACGTGTTGCTGGCATCAAATTCTAAAGTTAATGATTATTTGCACAAAAAAATGTTTATCAGTTTTAACATCAAATATGTTGTCTTTGTAGCATATTCAACTGAATATGGGTTAAAAATGATTTGCAAATCATTGTATTCTGTTTATATTTACATCTAACACAATTTCCCAACTCATATGGAAACTGGGGTTTGTACATTATATTGTATTATTGTATACACTATTTCTAATTACTAATGTTTTGAGTCAAGAACGCCATCACAGAACCAATTTAGCTCGTAAGTCGAAATACTACTCAACATTAAATGATAAATGGGCTGTACTTGTATAGCGCTTTTCTACCTTCAAGGTACTCAAAGCGCTTTGACACTACTTCCACATTTACCCATTCACACACACATTCACACACTGATGGAGGGAGCTGCCATGCAAGGCGCTAACCAGCACCCATCAGGAGCAAGGGAGTGTCTTGCTCAGGACACAACGGACGCGACGAGGTTGGTACTAGGTGGGGATTGAACCAGGGACCCTCGGGTTGCGCACGGCCACTCTCTCACTGCGCCATGCCGTCCAACAACATTAAATAACTTGCATAACATTCTAACAAAGCATAACTCGATCATAATTATCACAGGTTGCATTTGAACTTTGCAGAGGTTATGGTATATTTCCAAATATACCCAACAATATCAGTCTAGGGGTCAGGAGATTTTGCTTACATTGTGTAAAATGAGACAAGGAGAACAGGTGAAAACATCACCTGATCCGCTCCATGGTAGTGTGGGAATGTCTGCACTCTGGGCCACAATGGAAGAAGCCACCTTATCGCCAAGAGCCCACATAGCTTTGCTGGATGGCCCTAGAATAAACACTTCATTAAAATAAAAGCACAAGCACATACAAATGCAAAAAATATGTTGTACCTAAGAATGAAATGCCTGCTTTACTCAGCAACTCGGGCAGTTTGGGATTTTCTGAGGCGTGACCCCAGCCCGCCCACACTGCCTGTTAATCATGACACACAGACAATAGTATTTTATTGCACTTTTTATCAGCAAGTCAAACAGGCAGAAAAGAAAACCAGCCAAAAAATTACGTAGACAGTTTTACCTGCACAGGGATTCTTTTTGCGATGTCCACTATCAACTCAACGTTGGCATAATTGTTATTGTTTGCCCCACCAGGAACAGGAACATAATGATCTGCCATTTTGATGTATTCTGAAAAACAAAAACAGTGAGATAATGATTCATTTTTGCAGCACGTTGATGAAATGTTCAAATGTTAGAGTCAAGTTACACCTGCATTAGCTTTCAAGTCTTCAGGAGTGACCATGACCACAAAGCGAATTGTCCGCTCGTTGCGAAACATCTCGTAGGACCAACGACGTATGGAGCGCATGCATTTGACTGCAGCAATGCCATTGTTGGCGATCAGCACCTGTTGTAGAAACACTTGATTGGCTAGCAGAACATTGAGTGACTCACACAGCCAAAAGAAAACATGACACTAGTTAGAACAATAAGAAAACGGCAACAATAAAGCTAAGAAGAGTTACTTGCAGCAGGTCACTTATCAATGTATTATATATAGAGATGTAACGATAAACGGTATTAATCGTAACTGCGGTAAAACTTTTGACGGTTAGTAGTACCATTTTTAGTAGAGATTATTGAAAAACCGTGCTTGATAGCCACACTTTGATAAACTCACAGACAGACTGGAATAATAAGAGAATGGGAACAATAAACCAAAGAAGAGTTAATTGCAGCAGGTCACTTATCAATGTATTATATAAAGGGATGTAACGATAAACGGTATTAATCGTAATGGCGGTAAAACTTCTGAGGGTTAGTATAACCATTTTTAGCAAAAATTATTGAAAAACCGTGCTTGATAGCCGCACTTTGATAAACTCAAAGACAGACTGGTGATAGTTGACGAGATTAAACGCTAACATGAATACAAGACACATTAACGCATTCTCTATTAACAAACGCCATACTCTAATCTAAACTTGTATAAACACATTAATGTGTGAGGAACTCAGATATTCAATTGTGTACATTGAACTTATAAACTGTGGCCTCTAAGAACAGAGTGATCAATATATGCTCGGAGGACTATGACATGGAAGTGTTTTTACAGTGCCTTCAAGGATCGCTGAACAGAATAGCATGAAGTGAAGCATAAGCATAAGAAACACAAAACAGCTTTCTTACAATGGGTCTATTAAAAAAAGACAATCAAAATATTTCAGTGTGTGTACAACTATGGCGTGGCTCGGGTGGTACAGCGGCCATGCCGGCAACTTGAGGGTTCCAGGTTTGAGCCCAGCTTCCGCCATCCTAGTGATGGCTGTTGTGTCCTTGGGCAAGACACTTCACCCTTGCTCCTGATGAGTCATGGTTAGCGCCTTGCATGGCAGCTCCCGCCATCGTTGTGCGAATGTGTGTATGAATGGGCAAATGTGGAAATAGTGTCAAAGCGCTTTGAGTAACTTGAAGGCTAGATGTAGAAAAGTGCTACACAAGTATAATTTATTTACCTATTTTGAACAACCAAAAATACAGCGATAATAATGTCAACTGTGATCATTTTCGTCAAAACAACAGTAATATGACATTTTCATATTGTTAGATAACTAAAGATGTGTAAAACACAATTTACTGACACATTACTAGGCAAAAAACTCAGCCCTTATAACTACAAGGACAATCAGTACTTTGCAGAGCAATGCCAAGGCCAAAAGCTTACTTTGACGTCATTGTTGAATTTTTGGCAGCTAAAAGATACATGTATATGATTTTATTTTGAATACATATATATCAGGGGTGTAACTACGGCATCCTCAAGGTTCCTTTCATTTTTGATACAATGAAACGGAAAAAATGTAAAACAGACTTCTCTGCTTTTGTGTTCAAGGATTTTTAAAATGAAGCATTAAAATGCAATTGCCATCTGCTGGCAGGTAATTCTCCAATAAAAAATACAAATATAGTCCAAAATATAGTTGTTTAGTCACAAACAGCCAGGATTCTGCTTAAAGTACACTTCTTAATACTACTTTACTTGAAATTTGTACCGAGTGGGAAATCAGTGTGTTGCGTTCTATTCAATACGAATGCGAACCGATTTGATGTACAAGTACATGTATTTGTTACACCCTTACACTCTACACAGACACACACACACATACATACATACATACAAATAAATAAATGTATAAATATACATAAATGTATGTATATGAATATGTATATATATCATATATATATATGTATATATATATTATATACATA
Organism: Nerophis ophidion; assembly: GCF_033978795.1. Lineage (NCBI taxonomy): Eukaryota > Metazoa > Chordata > Actinopteri > Syngnathiformes > Syngnathidae > Nerophis > Nerophis ophidion. Next base: position 53,854,754 of record NC_084617.1, on the reverse strand, counting down.
TATATATATTCATATGTATATAAATATACATGTATATGCATATGTATATTTAAATATATTTATATATATGTGTATATATATATACACAATATATATGTATATATATATTATATACATATATATATATTTATATGTATATAAATATATATATATTTATATGCATATATATATATATATATATATATATATATATACACACACACACACACACACACACACACACACACACACACACACACACACACACACACACACAATTATAATAAATACAGAGTGATTCATCAAAAGACAAACACACAGACCAACCCATGTTAATAACAACGTTAGACAACAGTTTCCTCTTTATCTTACCTTTTCAATGACACGGTTGCCACCAAAGCGAGTGACAAACTCAGCAGGCGAGGCGACAGTGAAGTCCCGCTGTAGATCCATCTTTCTGTGTTCACGTCCTTTTTTCACCAAGTGTAGACCGGACATGCTGGGCCTGGGGAGGAAAACCTTGGAATGAATTGTCTTGCCCTATGTTCCCTCCATAAGCCAGTTAGATGAAGTTCCCCAAATAAAGCAACACAGGTAAACAGCTGAGAAGCGGTACCAGTCAACAAGAAGAAAACAGGCTATGAAAATCAAAAGTCAAAGTACAGTTTGTGTCTGAACCAGCCAATCTCGGGCCTTATCTTGCTATCTGCTGTTGTCAAGTGCAACTTAACATAACATGATGGAAGTTGAAGTATTCTTAACAGTAATATGGGAGTGATACTGTTGAGATTTACACCATTAAATTGTCAACGTATAGGAATGTTCTAAAAGTACATTGAGACTCCTCTATACTTACATTATGATAGTGAGTAGTAAAAAAAAAGAATAAACTGTTTCTCAGAAAACACTTTGGAAGCTTAAAAATCTACTCCAGAGTATAGGGTGGGAGAAAAATGGTCTTGATTCTCTTTTACGGATATGGAGTTGACAATCCCTGAAGTCTTTGAAGTCCTTGACGTCTCTGAAGTATTGGGCCTTTATACACAGATTAAATCTGAATCTGAAGGGAGAAAATATATGACACACCTCTGAGGAAAAGGCATTTAAGCACAGTCAATTCCAAAGGATCACAGCAGTTGGACCATTTGTGACTGGAACTGTTGTTGAAATGCTCGCTTCCCCCGACCGGTTAGGATACCATCAATGAAATTGGCATGCAGTTCTGCGTTGACGTGCATGCAAAAAGGAGAATCTGCTTGTACACTTCCCTAAACTGCAAGTGACTGTACTTGTTGCTCCCTTTTCAGTTGTCAAACAATGTTAATATCAATTATCTGATATTTTGTTTTGCAGTGTTTCTGATCAAACCAACACACAGCAGTTAACAACTGTTTGTACTGTGCACTTCCCTCCTGCAGACGGACCTTGTTGCGATAACCAAACTAATAACAATATAAGCTCCAACCGTATACAGTACAGCTAGCATTGAGCAATATTTGTTGAAACAAGCCTGCAGATGTTTGGATTGCAGACATGCATAAAATGTTTAAACTTAACACAAAATACCCATATACGGTGTCAAATGACACACTCAAAATGGACTGACCTTTGGAGATACGGGAACCATGTGGCACTTTGACTAATATCTCCCTCCATATTGTAGCAACCCTTTGTAACCTTGTGTGTTCTAACGGTAAGATTAGTTACACTTCCTGTCAAGCTCTGCCTTTTGCTTCTCCGCCCTCCCACAAGTAAAGATAGGACCGATCACAAGCCGCTCATTACGAGTTGAGACAGAGCAGGACCGGCAGTGAGAGAGAACAAAGCGTTTGTTCATTTGAAGAAGGGAACTACTTTAAGCACATGGAAAATATTTGCTCTTGCACATAGGACGGCTTCAGTTTTTTTAAGACTGGCCACTAAAGTAAACACAAACCATTCCACAAAGCTAGTGAAACCTTTTGTTTAGATTTCTAAACCATTTTCCTCCATCATAGACATAATCTGTTCCTGTGTGGTCTGCAGCTATGAGCATTCAAGTGTAAAATGCAGTACTGTCAAATCATTATTTTTATTTTAATCAAGACTTTTGAATTTGGACTAATCACAGTGTAGGCTCCAGCACCCCCCGTGACCCCGAAAGGGACAAGCGGTAAAAAATTGATGGATGGATGATCAATCACAGTTGTTACAAAAGTCTTTCACATATTTGTGGTTCTTTTGTTGACAACACTGTTTGTTGCCAATGTGCTGCAGCATTCTCGCTAGCGGCTGCCTAAAAACGTGTTTTGTTTATAATATGCTATTTTAAACTTGTATGATAATATAACAAATGCAAACTACCTTGGTTTTATCGCCAGGTGTGTATTCCGTTGCATGTAGCATCCTACGTCACCTTACAGAAAAAAACTTCTGCGGTTAAGTTAATAAATTGTGTGATTTATTAATGATTAATGCAATATTTTTTGGGTAATAATCACATGCGTTAACACGTTAAAATTTGACAGTCCTAGTAAAATAAGATAACCACTGCTAATGTTAAAACTAGGTCTATCCAACTGAATGCAAGAATTTGTCCTAATTCCAATATAGTTATAAATCAGATTAAAAGTTGAACACATTTAACCCATATTCAGCACAAAATGAGTCTAAATCTCTGAAATGTGTCTGGCAATGCATTTCAGGCAGTGTACCTAATGAGTCATGACCGAGAGGATACAACGTTTAAGTTTCTTTTCGATGGTGTCTAGAAAAAAGACAGTGGCAACGACTGCTGGATATACTTTATATCTAAACAGTGTGCATTTTTTAAAGATAAATTGGTACTTTTGGGGCGGATGGGGCGTGGTTTCATTTGCAATCTGGGAACACCTCCAGAAATGAACATCTTGCAGACAAACTCAAAAAACAGGATATAAAAGGGACCATTGAGCAAAAATGTACGAGGAATTTACACAATGCATATGTAATACAGATTACCTAGACCACAAGGAAGTGGTTTAATGTAGATTACAATCATCCTCGTTAAGGAAAAAAAAAACATGACGAAACTTGCACTTACCCAAAGTTAAATGAGTCATGTTGTGATGTTTTTTCTATATTTATAACACTTCCTTGTGGTCTACATAACATGTAATGGTGGTTCTTTGGTCATCATTTTGCATAGGTCATGTTTTACAGACCGTCTTAAAGCCGCTTTCTGACAATCTGTTCAGAATGCGCCGTTTTGTGGGCGGACTTATTTACTACATACTTCTGGTTCCACTGCGTCTTCTCCCCGTTATCTATTTTGTAGTTTTTAGCGCTTCCATATGGAGTCTCCTGACAGATAGAAGTTCGAACTGTACACTACTTTATATTAGAAATGGCAACAGCGGAGGATACTCAATAAGAGGATAGAAGATAAAAAAAGAAACTTGCTGACTACAGCGTCAGGCTACACTGGCAGACTTACGCAAAATACTTCAGGTAAATTTTGACCATATATGGAGATATTCCCTGACGTCACTAATGAAAAAAAGGCACTTATGGGGCAAATTCCAAATTATTCGTTAGGAGCAGGGTTTACTCATTTTAGCTGTGGGGCCGCATGGAGGAAAATCTATTCCCACGCGGGCCAGACTGGTAAAATCGTGGTATTAAAACTTTTAAATAAAGACAACTTAAAATTGTTTTATTTGTCTTACTTCGTCGAAAATAGAACAAGCATGTTCTGAAAATGCACATATTACAAATAATCCTCTTGGCAAAACACTTCAAGTTAGTTAACAATTCTGAGGAAAATAATTGGTGCATTTTCAAAACCACCATGGAGAACACAATGAATTTCGACTTTGTCTCAGTGTTTTTTTTGTTCAAGTCACTTAACTTTAAGCACTTCCTGTTCATTAAAAACGTTTGGAAAAGCAATCGAGTGTATCCTAAAACTGCCGCAATAGTGAAATCCGCAACTGCCACAACACATTAATTTATCATCATTTACATATTACACTTACAATATAAACAAAACAGTTATCATAATGACACAATAGTCAAAATCAAGGTAACATAACTACTAACTTTAACAATATGAACATAGTAGATTTAAGTATGAAATAAAATAGAACAAACACAACAAATACAGAAAAACTAATTTTTACAATGGAGTTCAGCAAGCGCTGCATGGAACTGACTACAAAGATGATGGTCAATTTGACTTAAGTCTTTGCATCTTACAGTTTTGTTATTTCATCCATTGAGTGGATAATTTACAATGAAAGAAGGTATTTTGCGTCGATACTGCATTAGTCTCCTGCCAACCACAAAAGGAGCAGCTGATTGCTTGCACCTGCACTGATTAAAGTAGCGGCTGCCAATCCAGAGGGCGCTTAAAGTCAGCTGACATGTCATCTTTAAACAGTGTCATGTGTGACGTGGGATACACTTTAATTGCTATTGTGGCATCCAGTGGACACATGTAGAACAGCAGTTTCTTTCATTAATAAAATGCAGCTAATTTTTATATTTAGCAAACTGTTCTTCCGAGCCACTGGCCTGATTAAACCTGTTCGCGGGCCTGATACAGCCAGCGGGTTGTACGTTTGACACCCCTGGTTTAGAGGAAGCATGAGATAAAGGCAAGACTGTTGAACTGTTCAATATTTCCGCGATGCCTCCATGGTTTGATTACACATTTTTGGGACTCATGCAAAACCCATATACACAAAAACAGGTACCAATATCTAAGAAAAATTGGTTTTGCATAATAAGTCCCCTTTGAATTAGCACAATAATTAGTGAAAAGAAGTAGTAACAGGTCTACATTATTGTGGATACATTTGCTTAGAAAAACAGACAGGTTTTATGTTACCATGAACATGATGTTCCATAAACACATAAGGTTTATATTCACCTTATTTCTTAAGTATATTTGCTCATGCAAAATTACATAATTAATAATACAGATTTAAATTAATGATATTTAATTGTGATTAATTGAAATTACATAATCAATAATATGGATTTAAATAAATTATATTTAATTGTGATTAATCAAAATCTATCCACTGCAACCCTGTGATTAAGCTAATTAGAACAATTAATCATTTGACAGCACTAATTAAAACAAATAAATATTAAATATGAAAGTGTATTGCAAAGCCTTCCACTTAATAACAAGTAATGATAGAGTTGTACTGATTTCCATGTGGATCTGCTTACTTCACTTAACTTTCAGAGTATAATTTTCTTATTTTCCTATCTTTCAAGAAGTGTTGCACAAAGTCAAAAGTAGCCTTTTGTTACTTGCTGAACTGAGCTCTTAATATGTTGGATGTTTTGTGTACCATTAATATCATGCACCACATTATATTAATTACAAAGACTATTTGTAGGTGTCCTTTGCCCCGTGATTGGCCGTGCTTTGACCTGTAGTCACAGGACAAACTTAAAAGAGGCTCTGGTTTCAATAATAGTGTGAGGGGGTGTGCAGTGGCCGACAATAGCACAGGTCAGTTTGTTGCGGTCAGGTGATAAGGGGCACTTTCTGTAAACATAGCAAGTAGGACCACAAAAACACTCACTGGCTGAGGGCAGAATTCCCACAAAGTGAGGACACACTAATCAAGACAAACTGTTACTGAGATGTAGAGGTGTGATAAATAATATATGTTTAGATGCATCGTAATTCGGGCATGAAATAAAATATTGTAAACTCTGATAGTAAACGTCAATAATGGATAATCGATTTATTTATTGTAAATAAAGACAGTTCTCTATTTTGGTGAGCCACCTCACCAAAAGATCCAACCAGCTCCTTTATTATAGGGCAACTATGTTGCTGTTTTGCACACATTTCCATTATTTTTATTAAATGTGATGTGAACTATTTAATTGTTTCTAATTACAAAACCACTGTTTTTAAAAGTTACAAGTGATAAACGCTTATTTAGTGAAACAAAAACAAATGTAAAACTGCAATATTGTACATAAATATTTCTACAGTGTTTTGTAAATTGTACAGGGTTGCTTGTTATTTTTATTGGATAGTAGTCTGTTTATTTCAATTGTTAGTTTTTCCTTTATTGCCTCTTGTGTTATTTTACCCCATATTTGTTCCCACAACCGCACCTTAAGTTGGAGTCTTTAATCTCGTTATATGCAAGTATAATGACAATAAAGTCTATTCTATTCTATTCTATAAATTAAAGATGCATCAATAGTCGAGTTTTAATCGAATACTAGCTCCTGTGTCGTAATCGTAATCGAATCGGGAGGTGCCCAATGATTCCCACATCTACTGAAGTGTGCAAGTTTACACTTACATGTTTGACTCAACACACTATACAAAACATTAAACAAAACTATCTTACTTCATGCCTGAGGAACTGGACTGTGGATCTTCAGAGGATGCCTGATGACGAGAAGATTTGGCGGTGCAGTTCGATGGCTGAAACGCTCCACTCGGTGGTTTGGCTATCAACGGCTCGTCGTCTGAAGAATTATCCTCCGATGCTCCCAGAATAAACTTGAGACGCTCCTTCGCCTCGGGCCCGGATCTAAGCATTGGTGCTTTGGTTCTTAAAGTTTTTGGGGTGATGATAGGCTCATTCACATGAGGTCCTACCGATGAACTGGGAGCCTGGAGATTGTTATTCTCCTGGTGTGTTGACACACACAGTTTGTCTGGATGAGGGGAGTGTGCAACAGGCACATCCTCCAGTAGTGCAGGAGGACCGCTGCCTGATGACATTTCCTCTCCTTTCTCGGGCACTGATGCTGTGCTGCTTTTAATCCTCCGCAGAAGAAAAAAAATCCATAGGATTAATCCTAAAACTGCTAATGTGAGCATTCCCAGACATCCTCCTGACAATAAAGGGGGGAAAAAAAGAATAAATTAATTTTAAAAAGTCCATCTAAAATGTGAGCAAATATTCAGAGAGCAAAATATAATGTTTACAACTATTTGCAATTAAACTAACAAAAAAGATAAAGAAAATATTCCAATCGTAAAAAATATTAAAAAATACAACATTATGTAAACTTGCTCTAATGAGATCCAGTACAAGAGCTATGACAAATATTCTGTCATCCTAAAGCTATTATAATTCAGTTTAAAATGGCACTCTCACAGAAGTACTAAATGACACTATATTTCAGGGTTGTCTTCAACCCTAAGGATTTTCATTTTGCCCAGAGTCAATGATCAGTCGAATCTTCGGCGTTCTTTTGAAGAGAAATAAACAGATAGCTGAGATAGGCTCCAGCACCCACCGCGACCCCGAAAGGGACAAGCGGTAGAAAATGGATGGATGGAGCAGTGTATACTTTTCAGTAACGTTTCAGTAACGTCACACGGGTGTGCTCTAGCACATTTACGGGAATATATTAAATATATTTATAAAAAGGAATATAGTCTTTCAATAAAGTGAACTAAACAAAGATCTGATTTGCAACTTTTTATCCCTCAAAAAAAAAGTAAAGCACAGTTTATGGTGTTCTTGGCTCTATCGCAGCACCAATGGGACATCAAACTTGACTAAATAGAGGAAGTAAACCAGCGGAAGGATCATTACCTTTGCAAAAGAAGCGCTAAATCACCGTGGCGAGGTGGTGCATCCCAGCCCGGTTTTCTGAAGGCCGACGGCGGGTTTCGGTTTGCAAACTTTGTGTCTAACAGCAGCTCGCCCTGACGAGCCTCGACTACATGCCACATGTAGAAACATCTCCCCACCACAATTGGTGAAATGTTCTTGCTGGCAGACAAACAGATTTAAGAGATACAAGAGGGCAAAACACACCCAGCTGTTTACGTGAAGTCACGCGAGGTTTGATATCTGACGGTTTGACAGCAAAGATAGTGGACCCAGACTCTACCGAATCAAATTGTCAGATATTTGACTTATTTGAAAACGGTCTTACAATTTATTTTTCATGTCATGGTTGAACTGGGCTAGGAACATATCCAAGCATCTCTTGTATAAAGTCTCATTAGACTGTGCAGGAGTACTTAATGTTGTGGCTAGTGCCCTGACTGTACACACGTCTATATTCACTTGCCCTATTTTCCTTTACTTTACTGCTAATCCTGTCACATCACTTAGCTAAACAGAGAAAATAAAACATTACAAACACACTGTATGATGCACATCAGTTCTATATTGCTGCAAGGAGCAAATGCAACACCAACTATTGTATTGGATCTCATTGTGTACCAAAAACATACTTGTAATACTACTGTATACACAATTGTTATCGTTTGTCCTTGTCTTTTGAAGTAAGTGAAATAAAAAAACTCCTCTTTGTCCACTGGGTGGCATTGTAGGTTATTACAACCATACACAGCACTGATTAGGACTGACTGCTACATACTATTCTAGTATGTGTTGACATACTCTGAAGTGGTCAGAGGTTATTTGTCCCCTCAGCACAGGGGCATGCTGGATAAGTAGGGTTAGAATTTAATTGGATCAGACTCAACTCTAGAATGCAAAACAGCACAACAAATTATAATGACTGCAAGTAGATATCAAGTGGAACAGTGATTCTCAAACTGTAGTACGTGTATTACAAGTTGCATGCCGAACAGTCAATTTGATATTATAATGCCATGACTGAAGCCAGTGTTACCGTTCAAACTGAGTGCAATGCGGCCAAAAATATTAAATATACTTGGTAAATAAAACCTCTGCTTTGTTTTTAATGAATACTTAGGCCTACTTAGGCATGGCAGCTCCCACCGTCAGTGTATGAATGTGTGTGTGAATGGGCGATTGTGGAAATACTGTCAAAGCGCTTTGGGCTCCTTAAAAAGGGGTAGAAAAGTGCTATACAAGTACAACCCATTTACCATATCAAGCTACAGTATTTCACCGTTGGACATTATGGTGGTAGAGGGAGAGCCAAGTATTTTTGAGGTGGCACTTGGTGGAAAACATTTGAGAACCATTTAAGTGGAGAATATGTCCAGTACAGGCCAAAAGTTTGGACACACCTTCTCATTTCGATGCGCTTTCTTTATTTTCATGGCTATTTACCTTGTAAATTGTCACTGAAGGCATAAAAACTATGACACCTGTGAAGTGAAAACCATTTCAGGTGACTACCTCTTGAAGCTCATCGAGAGAATGCCAAGAGTGTGCGAAAAAATAGTACATAGCAAAGGGTGGCTATTTTGAAGAAACTACAATATAAAGCATGTTTTCAATTATTTCACCTTTTTTTGTTAAGTACATAACTCCACATGTGTTCATTCATAGTTGTGATTCCTTCAGTGACAATCTATATTGTAAATAGTCATGAAAATAAAGAAAACTCATTGAATGAGAAGGTGTGTCCAAACTTTTGGCCTATACCGTATATCCTTTCAAGAAGTTTTCAAAATCCAATATATTCAAACCAGATGTTAATTATCTATTAAGAGAGCATGGAAAAATTAAATGGGCGAGGGTCTCCCTAACGAGGTATGGACAACTGCACTTTCATACATACATAAATGTTCAATAAACAGTAGACCCATGTTAATTCAGTTCAAAGTTATACATAGATTTCATTATTATAAGGTTATGTTACATAAATGATATCCTGCTGTGTCCCCAACTTGTGACAAACGTAAAGTAGATAATGGTATTTTGTTGCATTTATTTTGGAACTGTTCAGTCATTGGTACATTTTGGTCAAGGATGTTCTCTTTTTTTTTTTCTGAGGTTTTCCAAAGCCCATTCTTACCTGACAGAGACTTACCCCTGTTTGGATGTTCAATGGACTCATTAACTATTCCCCTCTACACCTTATCTGCACCCTTAACGGGTACAGTGCTGGCCAAGAAACTCATACTGGCAGAATGGAAGACACCAACTCCTCCATCCTTTCAACATTGGCTACATGAACTTGTTTCAGTTATACATATGGAGAAACTGAGATACAGCGGACAATCCACTCAAAGAAAATGGGAGGACTTCTGGGGCCCTGTGATGAAATATCTTGACTGCAAAAGTCAATAGACTGGTTTGGTCTGATGGTTAATAAATGAATTATTTTTATTTCACAGTTAGAGATGCTACCTCAGTAGAAGCATTTAAGTCCAATCTTAAAACTCATGTGTATACTCTAGCCTTTAAATAGACCCCATTTTAGACCAGTTGATCTGCCGTCTCTTTTCAACTCTCAGATTAGGTGACAACATATGTTGCACTAGCTGTTCAAAGTCGGGACCCGGGATGGACCATTCATCTGTTGCTGACTTGTCTCCACCCAAGACGATCTCCGGCTGGCGCCACTATGGACTGGACTCTCACACTATGATCTAGATCTACTCGACGTCCATTGCACCGGTCGCCCAGGGGTGGGGCCCCCCACATATGCAGTCCCTTCCACGGTTTCTCATTGTATCCCATTATGGTTGAGTTTTTTCTTGCCCTGCTATGGGATCCAAGTCGAGGATGTCATTGTGGCTTGTGCAGCCCTTTGAGACACTCGTGATTTAGGGCTATATAAATAAACTTTGATTGATTTATATTTTCTTGCCAATTATATCAGATTTTGAAAACACCGTATTTTGATACAGTCATGAATATATAATTACAGTTATTCAGTAGTCATAATATACTGTATTATTCAAATACTCCATATCATGTACCAGAAACTTACACATCTAATCACTAGTCACAACTTAGTGGTGGGAACTGAGTCGAGAATGTCGTTGTGGCTTGTGCAGTCCTTTGAGACAATTGTGATTTAGGGCTATATAAATAACCTGATTGATTAATTGTTATCCTTTTTTGGTTATTATTATTTTAATTTATTTTCATTTTGGATTTCACATAGTTCCTGTAAGATTCTCTCAATGGATGTGTGAATGTGTGTGTGAGTGGGGGCGAGGGATTATTTAGTTTGCTTTGGTTTTATTTACTTTGTCGTGTGTGTTTTGTTTTTCCTCTGTTGTATGTTTTGGCAGGTGTTATTTTTGGAAAATAATTAATTAAAAAAAATATATTAAAAAATGATCTATCTGAAGTATGAGCCATATCATATGTGGTAAAACAAGAATGTATGCTTGTACAGAACATTTCTCAGGCAGTGTCTGGTAAACGGTCTGCAACAGATGACATCAGAGCCCAGTGTGGCTACTTCAAATGGAGCAAAGGTCAGCACTGAGGGTATGCAGAAGGCTGACATAGGAAGAAAATAACACTACAGAACAATGCAAGACATGGTAATTAGGAAAATACAGCTAAATTAAATTAAAAGCTCCAAATTAATGTGCTTTACTTACTGTGCATCATTTAGCACTGACCATTTCAAAGTGTCCTTTAAAAATAATTCCAAAGTATTGTAAATTAGGTTTTCCTGTCACCTTAAGTATATAAATAACCATTGAACATTTCAAAGTGTCCTTTAAAATAATTCCAAGTATTGTACATTAAGTTTTACAGTCACCTTACAGGCCTACTGAAACCCACAACAACCGACCACGCAGTCTGATAGTTTATATATCAATGATGAAATATTAACATTCCAACACATGCTAATACGGCCTTTTTAGTTTACTAAATTGCAATTTTAAATTTCCCGCGAAGTGTCGTGTTGAAAACGTCGTGGTATGATGACGCGTGCGTTTGACGTCATCGGTAGTAGCGGACATTAATTTCCAGCCCGATCCAAGCTATAAGCAGTCTGCTTTAATCGCATAATTACACAGTATTCTGGACATCTGTGTTGCTGAATCTTTTGCAATTTGTTCAATTAATAATGGAGAAGTCAAAGTAGAAAGATGGAGGTGGGAAACTTTTAGCCTTTAGCATCACAAACACAGCCGGTGTTTCCTTGTATAAAATTCCCAAAGATGAAGCTTTAATATGGATCAGAACGGTCAAGCGAACATGGATCCCGACTACATGTCAACCGGCAGTTTTCGGTGAGAAAATTGTGGTAATAAGTCGCTTCTTACCGGGGACATCAGCGGAGCTTCCGTCCTGCTGCAGCTGCCGTGAAGTCCCTCAGAGACTATGGCGTCAACACACCCGTGGCCACACCCCTCCGACTTTCAGGTAACATTTAATCTCACTAAAACACTAGCAACACAATAGGCAGATAAGGGATTTTCCAGAATTATCCTAGTAAATGTGTCTAATAACATCTGAATCGCTCCCACTGCAATGGCCTTTTTTTTTTTTCCTAGTCCTTCACTCTAAATTTCCTCATCCACGAATCTTTCATCCTCCCTCAAATTAATGGGGAAATTGTCGCTTTCTCGGTACGAATAGCTCTAGCTGCTGCTGGCTATGATTGTAAACAATGTGAGGATGTGAGTAGCCCTACAACCCGTGACGTCACGCGCACATCGTCTGCTACTTACGGTAAAGGCAAGCCTTTTTTATTAGCGGCCAAAAGTTGCGAACTTTAGCGTCGATGTTCTCTACTAAATCCTTTCAGCAAAAATATGGCAATATCGCGAAATTATCAAGTATGACACATAGAATGGACCTGCTATCCCCGTTTGAATAAGAACATTTAATTTCAGTAGAACTTTAAGTAAATAAATTAAAAACATAGCTTCCTAACTTATACAATACAGACAACAATGCACTGATGTGCAATATGACTTTTTCGTAGAGAAAAGTTTACGTTGACAAAGTAAAGTTATTTTTATAATCAAAACGAACATTAATTAAGGAAATTTAGCATGTATGTCCCGATTGTGGTCTGAAAAAAAGCATTGATTTGTAGTCAGGGTTAAAGATAACGGGCAAGGTTTCACACACAGATACGCTAACAGGCTAGCTAGCAGTAGACAAACTCCGTGCTTAACAAGCCCCGACAGTTAATGAGTAAGACAGCTCTAGGTTGCTCCAAACGCCCCCTTAATATCATTCACTTTGAGTTCAGTTTGCATTTCATAATAAAGTAATGTCACAGGTGTCAAATGCACCTACCAGCTGCCTGCTCCTTGTCAGTCACTCCCCAGTGCACCCCTCCCCCTACATAGTAAACATGTGTATGGCAGCGAAGCTCCTCCCCCACGAGACAAAGCTCAAAGATCGTTTATATTGAGGACTGCTATGCCGGTCCAAAAGAAAACAACAATTAATTATCATGTTCGTGACATGAAAGCTTTTAATGCTTCATGCGCCTGCAACTAAAGCACGTCAGAATCGCTTTATTGCGATTTATGTATATAGCATGAAATCCAAATCCGCAAAAGAAAGTTTATGTAGATCAGTATCCATTCATCCATTTCTACCGCTTGTCTTTTTGGAGTAAAATAATATGGACGTATCCATCCGTAGTTTGACATGCAATCGTTTGCAGCTCCTCGTATGCTACGGCGTTGCCGTTTTATGCGACACACTCGCTCAATATGTTTAAGAAAGTCACCCTGAAGCGTTTGAAGAGTGAGTGCGTTGAATAAAATAAACGATCCTGCTTCAAACCTTCGACGTGACGATCTCGCGGGAACTGGACAGAAAGAGCGCGCCAAACTAGGTAAACGCTGTCTGAGGAACACAAGCGGAAGTTTTTCAGTATCTCAGATATTTACAAATGCTGCTTTTTTTCTCATATTCAACACCACATCGGAGCAGGTGATCACGTTACCGGTTGTAAACCCGACCGCGCAAAATGGTGTTGCAAAATAGCGGAAGGTACAAATCGGACCGCCGAGGTCAAGGTGGAGACCAGGAGAACCAGTAAGTAGTTCTGCGTCCATTATCCACTTACAGGCTGGTGTTGTGCCAAAATGGGAGTGCCTGCCAAAATTGTATTTCGCTAAACCTGCATCCCTTGGCTTCGTCTGTCTACAGCGGATTACTAGGTGTAAGACTAACACTTTATCTTCGTGGTTATTGTAACGCTAAGTGTTTGACATTATTTACCGGTAAGCTTGTATCCATCCATCCATCTTCTTCCGCTTATCCGAGGTTGGGTCGCGGGCGCAACAGCCTAAGCAGGGAAACCCAGACTTCCCTCTCCCCAGCAACTTCGTGTAGCTCTTCCCAGGGGATCCCGAGGCGTTCCCAGGCCAGCCGGGAGACATAGTCTTCCCAACGTGTCCTGGGTCTTCCCTGTGGCCTCCTACCGGTTGGACGTGCCCTAAACACCTCCCTAGGGAGGTGTTCGGGTGGCATCCTGACCAGATGCCCGAACCACCTCATCTGGCTTCTCTCGATGTGGAGGAGCAGCGGCTTTACTTTGAGCTCCTCCCGGATGACAGAGCTTCTCACCCTATCTCTAAGGGAGAGCCCCGCCACCCGGCGGAGGAAACTCATTTCGGCCGCTTGTACCCGTGATCTTATCCTTTCGGTCATGACCCAAAGCTGATGACCATAGGTGAGGAGGGGAACGTAGATCGACCGGTAAATTGAGAGCTTTGCTTTCCGGCTCAGCTCCTTCTTCACCACAATGGATCGGTACAGCGTCCGCATTACTGAAGACGCCGCACCGATCCACCTGTCGATCGCACGATCCACTCTTCCCTCACTCCTGAACAAAACTCCTAAGTACTTGAACTCCTCCACTTGGGGCAGGGTCTCCTCCTCAACCCAGAGATGGCATTCCACCCTTTTCCGGGCGAGAACCATGGACTCGGACTTGGAGGTGCTGATTCTCAGATACAGTTAAGCCTGTATTGCTTAAGTTAAAGTACCAATGATTGTCACACAAACAATAAAAATTTTTTTTTTTAAAGTCACTCCCATGGGAGGTGAGGGGAGCAGTGGGCAGCAGCGGTGTCGCGCCCGGGAATAATTTTTGGTGATTTAACCCCCAATTCCAACCCTTGATGGTGAGTGCCAAGCAGGGATGTAATGGGTCCCATTTTTATAGTCTTTGGTATGACTCGGCTGGGGTGTATCGCAAATATTAGGGCTGGGAATCTTTGGGTGTCCCACGATTCGATTCAATATCGATTCTTGGGTCGCGATTCTATTATATATCGATTTTTATTTTATTCAATGCGATTCTCATCTCGATTCAAAAACGATATCCTGCAGCCACCAAACCGGATCCCTTCAACGCCTTGACTGCGCCTAGAAATTCTGTCCATAAAAGTTATGAACAGAATCGGCGACAAATGGCAGCCTTGGCGGAGTCCAACCCTCACTGGAAACGTGTCCGACTTACTGCCAGCAATGCGGACCAAGCTCTGACACTGATCGTACAGGGAGCAGACCGCCACAATCAGACAGTCCGGTACCCCATACTCTCTGAGCACTTCCCACAGAAATTCCCGAGGGACACGGTCGAAGGCCTCCTCTAAGTCCACAAAACACATGTAGACTGGTTTGACAAACTCCCATGCAACCTCAAGGACCCTGCCGAGAGTATAGAGCTGGTCCACAGTTCGACGACCAGGACGAAAACCACATTGTTCCTCCTGAATCCGAGGTCCGACTATCCGGCGTAGCCTCCTCTCTAGTACACCTGAAAAGACCTTACCGGTGACATTTAATGCCAATTTTACATAAATAAATACACCCAAACACTTTATATATAATATGTGCTCGAAGAAATAAGAGTTACAATTTTATACATCTTCCAAACAAGAAAGGGTTTTTATCACATCAACATCAGACTAACAGCATTCCTTTTAAATCTCATCAGTACCACAGAAAACGCAAACTGTCATTTTTCGGACACAATAAAGGCTTAAATAATGTCAAACACGTAACGTTAAAATAACCACCAAGATAACGTGTTAGTCTTACACCTACTAATCCACTGTGGACAGACGAAGCCAAGAGATGCAGGTTTAGCAAGCGCTGCAGTCTCCTGCGACAGGAAATCAATTTTTGGCAGGAATTCACATTTTGGCACAACACCGGGATGTAAACAATACCAACTGGCTCGCTTGCTGACGTTTTATAAGTAGATGAAGGACAGCAATGTGTTTAACCAAACCAGGGACGATGGTGCGTCCATGTCGGCCCTCAAGAGGCTGGAGCGCAGCCAGTTCACAGACGAGATGGACAGCCGTTTCGGGTTCGATAGAATGAAGGAACCTGGAGAGAAAACTGGCTGGTTGATCAACATGCATCCTGTAGGTCAACAAACACCTCTTTGTGTACTTTTGTCTGGTTTTGTTCACTTAGAACTTGCAATTAAATAGTGAAACATGGTTTATATGCACTTTCAGGCTGAGATCCTGGATGAAGACAAAAGAATGATCAGTGCTGTGGACTACTATTTTTATCAGGAGGATGGAAGCAGGTTTAAGGTGCGTTGTGGAGGAAAGCCTTATGCAGAAAGAGTGCATTGTTTAGCCAAAAAAAGGTAATTGCCTAGATTGTACTAACAAATAGGGAAGGATGCAAAAACAAACCGCTTCAGAAGTTTCTAAAAAAAAATCTACAGTACAGGCCAAAAGTTTGGACACACCTTCTCATTTTAATGCTTTTTCTTTATTTTCCTGGCTATTTACATTATATATTGTCACTGAAGGCATCAAAAGTATAAATGAACAAATGTAGAGTTATGCAAAAAAAAGGTGAAATAACTTAAAACATGTTTTATATTCTAGTTTCTTCAAAATAGCCACCCTTTTCTCCATCGGCCAGGGGGCGTGGTTAAGAGGGGAGGAGTATATTTACAGCTACAATTTACCAACTCGAGTATTTCATATATACATATATATATACATATATATGTATGTATGTGTGAAATACTTGACTTTCAGTGAATTGTAGCTATATATATTTATTTTACTATACATATAAATAAAATAAATAGTTGAATTTCAGATGGCACCTATCAAATACACAGTAATAAAAACACAGTTGTTCTACTAACTGTACTGTGCTTGCTGGTTACTAAAAAAAACAAAAACAACACTTACCTTTCACTATTTGAGTAACCTTTGTACCGCCATTTGCGTACTGGCGAGCGATCTTCGAATCCGGGAACATATCCTTCACGGATTTGTTTTAGACATCCGCAAAGGAGAACGGGATGTTGTTTACAGCTATCAGCGTAGCCATCTTTGTCTCAGCATAAGTTACACCATCGGGTCTCCATTTTGCGAGGTGGCCCATAATACTGGGTTGTGAACAATGTTGCGCTGCGGACGCTTTGTGCTTCGCTGACCGTTCATAACTTTCCGTTCGGCCACCGTGTTCAATGGAGAAGTCTGTTCTACAAAATTTACAGGGAACATACCCCCTCCCCTTTGAACTCTCCTGGATAAACTGAAATACTTGTTTCCATTCGTTTTGGAACTTGGAAGTGTATTTCTTCATTTTGCTTGTCGTCGGTGTAATACATTGGGTTGGAGTCAATAACCAGGCGAGGTGATGAAGTTACGTATCCTTACTGTGGGTTTCAGAACAGACCCCCTCACTTGCCGTCAGGTGCGCAACACGTAAATCGTTGGCCAATCAAAAAGCAACCCCATAACGCTGTAGCCAACATTCACCAGGAGATGGCGACAGACAACATAGGATCACTCTATTACAGACGGCGTCGCCATGGCTGTAACTTCCTCGTTCTTCTGCTTCGTCTCCTTGTGTGTGCAGTTTTTTATTAACATCCGTAGATGTTGTAACGTGATTGGGCAGGCAAGCTGTTTATATAGTGGGAAAGCGGACGTGAAAACAGGCTGTCCCCACTCAGGTCCGGCATGGAGTTGGAGGGGGCGTGGCCTCCAACTACGGCTTAAGTTCGGGAGATTTTCGGGAAAAAATGTATTCCGGGAGCTTTTCGGGAGAGGCGCTGAATTTCGGGAGTCTCCCGGAAAATCTGGGAGGGTTGGCAAGTGTGCACATGACAGTATGGGACGTATGTAAGAAGGTGCGATTGGTTTACGTCTCTGTGAGAAGGAAAGACTAGAAATGGTGAGAAAAGCCTGTAGTGGAATGCCATCAGCTAAAAGCAACTGCGTGAGAACGTATACTCGAAAATTGAGATATAGTCATTTTCTATATCGCAAAGACACAAACCCGCGATATATTGAGTATATCGATATATCGCCCAGCGCTAGTTTCACATCTGAATCGCAATTCTTAATCATCTCGATTCTAAGTCAACTCAAAATTGAATTTTTTTTAATATGAATCCAGTTTTAAAAATAAATTTCAAGAAGTACCTCCAGGCAACCAGAAGGAGCTTTTATATACCCTCTAATCTGTTTTGAAAAAGTTTCATTTTAATTACTATACCAAATAATACATTGCAAGAATCGGTTTGACTAGAGAATTGTGTTGAATCAAGAATTGATTCTGAATCAAATCGTCAACCCTGGAATCAAAATTGGATCAAATCGTTAGGTGCTTATTGATTCACACCCTACAAATACTGTAGGTTTGGGGTTGCTGCAGTCAGTAAGTCAGGTGTTAGTTTAGCAACTGTATGTGCTCAAAGAATGGTTTCAGCTGATTATGTGAATATACCAAATCGACGTGAATATACCAAATGGACATGTTCTATCAGTCGATTTTTTTCCCTCCCTAATGGCAACGGTATCGTCCAAGACCATTTTGTGCTTAAACAAGATTTAGTTTTTGACCCCGTTTCGGTCTTTTATATTATTTGTGGAACCCGCTCGGGGCTATAAGGCTGACTGCAACTTAGTGAGTCTTGCAGTAACCGTCCCTCGCCTCATTGTGCCTCAAAGATTGCGGCTTGTAAAGGTGACTATGTGGGTGGTATTTCACATCTAATGGGCTTTATTCACGTTAAAAATTTTATTTAGTAATTCTTAAACACATTTTAATGATGTAGTAATAAAAATATTATAATCATTCCTACTTCATGGAGATTAATTTACCACGGCCATGCCTGGAACTAAATATTAGTGATAGACGAGGGTGTACTGTACTCTTGGCGAACAGAAGTAGATTTGGCTACGGGAGTCAATAGTGTGTACATAAAAGACGCAACCAATAATAATGCAGTTTAAGTACATTTATACTTAGGTATTAGGAAATTGTAATATTAATATTTTAAAAATTATGTAAAGATTTGCACTACCTTTTTAAATAACAAATGAACAATAACTAAACTACATTGATTCTAACAATTCAGTCCAGTTCAAAATTCATTTGTTTAAATTCCAGATAATGTCCAAAATCTATATGAAACGGTTAAAAACAAATTGATACGTCCAAGAGTGAAGAAAAGTATTTGATATCGCCTGCCGCTGTGAAGCCAATTATAAAGTGCTATACTACTTCTGTATTGTTTGAAAAAGTACGCAAAACCACATAAATAGGCATAAACTATGACAAAAGAAATGTTCTTTAGACATTATATATTTTTGGAAAAGGTTTGGCTACAATATTAACTTAAACAGTGCGGTCGTTTTAGAAATATGTTTGTAGATCTGTCACGAGGACGGCATTTGAAGCAATGCTAAAGGAGCAATTACGTCTATGGGCTTTTGATTGGACGCGGCTGGAATGCTGCTGAACTAAATTGAAACTATAACAAAGAAAATAAAAAGAACACTGAATAAAAGTTTAGCAGAGACGAAGTATAATTGTTTCCATTTGGTCATTCGGTGCATAGAAGTAGAACAAGCAGAGCACGACGACCAGGTGATGATCAGCTACTGAGGTGCACGGTCGCCGTAACCATCTGGCTCTAAACAACTACATAGTGTCCAAGATAACATTCAGGGTCTGTATGTACATGTGAAAGACTGCGTTAGGGAGCATGGGACATAATTTTTGCGCCACAGAGTCCACACCTGAACCCCATTGAGGGTATTTTGGATTGGCTGGAGATAACTAAATCTCAAATCATTATTATCTTGAAGAAAAAAATGATGTGACTCTGGACAGAAATAAATAGTGACATTTGTTGTAGAAATGATGCCACAGTTGAAGTGTGGCCTATTCTAAGCTAAAGGCGGTCTGTCAATATTTTTGGGGTCTAGCAGTTTACATTTTATGTATTTTTACCTACGTGTGTAAATGAATTGTTACCTAATTGTATCTGGTCTGTTTATAGGTTGCGCTCCCTTTCAAGCCTTATTTTTATGTTGCCACAAAAAAGGTAAGTGGGCATGGAATAGAGTTTTTGTCAAAGCCCAAAATGTGTGATGACTCATAGAACCCTTTTGCAGAACTGTGAAAGAGAAGTTATCTCATATCTGTCAAGGAAGTTCCAAGGGAAAGTGTCCAAGCTTGAAATTGTCCCTAAAGAGGATCTTGATCTGGTGAGAGGAATTTTTGCTGTCTAAAAAGCCCTCACTCTCACAAAATATCTTTAAACTGCTCTTCTCTGTTGTTGCCCAGCCAAACCACCTGGTTGGACTAAAGCGAGGATACATTAAGCTGTCATTCAGCACGGTAGATGACCTCATGAAGGTAAAGCGGGAGATTTCTCCGGCAGTGCGAAAAAACCGAGAAAAAGAGCAGTCCAATGATGTCTACACTGCGATGTTATCAAGGTATTGGGGATGTTTTTGTTATTTTTGTGCAACTTCCTATTTATATCTTTTAATACCTATACAAATGACTTGGTAATGATTTTTAATTGTGGAAAAAGTGCTTATTTTATTGGAACAGCAACATGTGCTCTGACAGTAACGTGGCAGATTGCAATCATATTTTATTGTGAGGCCACACACAAACACAACAGACGATATTCTCTGCCAGTTAGGCTCAACATAACACCTTGACATTAAAATACCAGTTTAAAAATTAATACATGTGGTACATTATTTAGGAGCTTAATTAGTTATTTGACAAAGCTCTTAACTCAAAACACCTGAATCTCAAAATACTGTCGCGCATTGAAATTAATTGAACTCAATTTAATTCAGGTGTGTTCAATCTATTTTCACCAAGGCCCACATAACGAAAAGTCAAAATATGCGGTGGCCATTTCAATATTCTTTTATTTTGTAAAAAAAAAAAAAAAAAAAAAAAAAATGCTGAAAAAAGACATTACATATATTTAAGACAAAACAGTGACCAATTTATTAAATGTTTGTTTGATATACTGTACTTTTAACGTTTATGATTTCCCATTTACGCGTTATTTTGATATTATTTGTATTTCCTTGACACATGTTTGCTACGAGTGTTCCGTAAAGCACCAACTTGGTGAGTCTGCATAAAAGAAAGCAAATACTATATGAGCAAAACCAAAGATTTAAGTTTTTACCTAAGGCAACAATCATATATGAAGCTTACAGCACATCCACAATATTGACATCTATATTTGTATTTTGATAAAGACAGGGAAAACACGCTACTCGTAAACGGTGCGTGCAACAGCAACAAACATCAGTGGACGCAATGTTAAATTATGAAATGCAACCTTACCCGTGCATAAACGAGGCATATTTATCCGGTAGAGTCTTGATACCAACTTCCTTGACCCAGCCACACACAGAGAAGTTGTAGAGCTCCATGCTTTTCCAAGTTTCTATCGGTTTTATCGTGTAGAATGGTATCTGGAGCACAATAATTCGATATGTCTGAGAATGTAATAGCACTCAAAAAAAATTTTTTTCATTAAGCCTAAGATTAGTTTATTTCAGGATCAAGTATATGGATCTCTTCCATTGCATAGTTAGATTTTTATGCTCATATCTGCTTTTTGCTGGAAGATATAGGGCCCTTGTGTACTCAGATAGTTTGCGCGCCGCTTGCTGTACAACAGCCATCTTAGATTAGTCGACCACCACTGATTTTCACTTCCGGGAAGAAGTCACGTGTCAGAATACCTGCTGTTGATTAAAAAAAAACAAAAAAAAAAAAACAGTAGAAATGTAAGAAAAAGAGCAAAAACACTTATGTAATGACTAAAAGCTGAAATGTTAATAACAATGCTTTGCCACCTATAACACAAAGCTGACACATTTTGATGTATAATTCTGTTTGTAGCCTTTTTTTACAAAATAAAATGTCCCCTAAATAATGAGACTTTTTCAAATTTTGCAACAGCTTTTCAGCTTTTCATCATTACATTTAGTCATTTTCTCTTTTTTTCCCCTACATTTTAACTGTTGTGTATTTTTCCAAAAACATGTGTTGCGCAAAATTTGATGGATGACTTGCTTTGAAATCATGAGTCAAGCCGATCTCTGAGTACTTATTTTGATTTTAACAACAATGTGTTTGCAATGTAAAATTGGATCAAGTTTAAAATAAATAAAATTGCTTGCATTACATGTATTTTTTTCTTTATGGAAAGTTGAATACATTCAGTAAGAAGACACATATTAATTACAGGCTTTCGCGGGCCTCATAAAATGTTGTGGCCTTGATTTTCACTCACGTGTTGTAGAGTGAACTTCTGCGGTATCTACTTCGAGCTTTTCAATATTTTCATTGATAATTGTTTGCTGGTTAGATGTTATTTTAACATCATTGGCTGATTGTATCACCTCATTCTGCTTATGTACGGTGCAGACTGGCAGTGATATGCTCAAACTGCTACACCAAGTTTGCTACATGCTGTCATATTTTTGATGAATACAGCAATACGTACAAAACCCAAAACCAGTGAAGTTGGCAGGTTTTGTAATTTGTAAATAAAACAGAATACAGTTATTTGCAAATCCTTTTCAACCTATATTTAAGTGAATACACTGCAAAGACAAGATACTTAAGGTTCGAACTGGTAAACTTTGTTTCATTTTTGCAAATATTAGCTCATTTGCAACATAATTTTTTCCATGGCCCCCCTGCCTATTTCAGCAAGACAATGCCATGCCTCATTCTACACGTGTTACAACAGCGTAGTAAAAGAGTGCGGGTACGAGACTGACCTGCCTGTAGTCCAGACCTGTCTCCCATTGAAAATATGTGGCGTATTATGAAGCCTAAAATAGGACAACGGAAACCCCAGACTGCTGAACAACTCAAGCTGTACATCAAGCAAGAATGGGACATAATTCCACCTAAAAAGCTTCAAAAATTGGTATTTTTAGTTCCCAAACGTTTATTGAGTGTTGTTAAAAGGAAAGGTGATGTGACACAGTGGTAAAAATGCCCGTGCCAACTTTTTTGCAATGTGTTGCTGCCATTAAATTCTAAGTTAATGATTATTTAAAAAAAAAAAAATCTCAGTTCGAACATTAAGTATCGTGTCTTTGCAGTCTATTCAATTGATTATAAGTTGAAAAGGATTTGCAAATCATTGTATTGTTTTTTTTTTACAATTTACACAACGTGCCAACTTCACTAGTTTTGGGTTTGTACTTTAATTCAATAAATATCACCTATTTTTTCTCACCATTGTCTTTCACACTCACTCTCTTTTTTCTAATGTGTGGAAAACAAAGTTATGTTGATATCTAGTTATAAGCTAACGATAGCGAGTAAGACCAGATATTTTGGTTGAATTTTACAGGGTTCACTGTGACATTTGTTATGCCACCTAAAGACGGGGAATCTTGTTACTCAAATTTTTGCTTGTAACTTGAAGCATAACAACGAGGAAACTACAAAAAAAATACAGTATTTAACCATTTTTGATTGTGTAGGGATCAAACCGTTCATTCATGACTGCAATTAATACAAATACTATATTCCCATTCACAGAAAGTGATTGTAAGACATTAGGGAGGGCACCATTTGCACTCTGTGGCAGAGGGAATGGTTCCATAATGACACCAAAAAATATTTTAATCAAGAGTTGCAACAACAAAATATTACAAACTTTCAAGGAAATAGCTGTGTGCTGTTAATGCTGTAATTTTGATGGGTTCATGTGCCCTTGCTGGCTTTGCAGCGCTCTATCAGGCGGGAACGTGACCTCAGCTGAAGAAGACGGGATGTTCAAGAGTATTTCTGACCAATTAGACAACATTGTGGATATGAGGGAGTACGACGTTCCTTACCACGTGCGCGTGTCCATCGACCTCAAGATCCACGTGGTGAATACACACGACTACTGTAGATCTTCAGAATATATGACAGCATGCTTGCAAGAGCTTATCATATTATTATTTTTTTTCTTCCTCAGGCTCACTGGTACAACGTTCGATATAGAGGCAGCACTTACCCACCGGAGATTGTACGAAGGGATGATCTTGTAGAACGACCTGTAAGAAGATTGTCGTGTTTTGGATTGACATCCTATAGTTATATAATATATATGAACGTATCTTTCTTTTTTTCAGGACCCAGTTGTTTTGGCTTTTGACATTGAGACGACCAAACTTCCACTAAAATTCCCAGATGCCGAGACAGACCAAATTATGATGATCTCATACATGATAGATGGACAGGTGTGTTTAATATCCTGCCTACTTATATTTAAAGTTGTGTTTTGCATTGTTATAACTTACTGATTTCCTCCGAAAGGGGTTTCTGATCACAAACAGAGAGATTGTCTCTGAGAACATTGAGGACTTTGAGTTCACCCCCAAACCTGAATATGAAGGTCCTTTCACTGTTTTTAATGAGGATAATGAGGTCTGTTTATTTGCATGATACATTTATTATAATAACAAAGTAGTAGGCGTCATTGTAACAAGATGTTTTCTAATAACATCAGGCGGCGCTTATTCAGAGGTGGTTTGATCACGTTCAAGAAACCAAGCCCAACATCTTTGTCACCTACAATGGAGACTTTTTCGATTGGTGAGCAATTTCCTTTTTCTGTCGCCACACGCATTCTTTATGATTTTTTACTGCGATTCTTGCAGGCCTTTTATTGAAACGCGAGCATCGCTGCACGGACTGAGCATGCACAGGGAGATCGGTTTCCAGAAGGACAGCCAGGGAGAGTACAAGGCCAGTCAGGCCATCCACATGGACTGTTACAGGTTTGACACCATATGACACCACAGAAAAAAATAAAGCACAAAATTGCAAGTCGATAAATTAGCCTGATTAGTGTTCAATCAATCAATCAATCAATGTTTATTTATATAGCCCCAAATCACAAATGTCTCAAAGGACTGCACAAATCATTACGACTACAACATCCTCGGAAGAACCCACAAAAGGGCAAGGAAAACTCACACCCAGTGGGCAGGGAGAATTCACATCCAGTGGGACGCCAGTGACAATGCTGACTATGAGAAACCTTGGAGAGGACCTCAGATGTGGGCAACCCCCCCCCCTCTAGGGGACCGAAAGCAATGGATGTCGAGCGGGTCTAACATGATACTGTGAAAGTTCAATCCATAGTGGCTCCAAGACAGCAGCGAGAGTCCCGTCCACAGGAAACCATCACAAGTGGATCAGCAGCGTAGAGATGTCCCCAACCGATACAGGCGAGCGGTCCATCCTGGGTCCCGACGAGCGGTCCATCCTGGGTCTCGACTCTGGACAGTCAGTACTTCATCCATGGTCATCGGACCGGACCCCCTCCACAAGGGAGGGGGGGACATAGGAGAAAGAAAAGAAGCGGCAGATCAACTGGTCTAAAAAGGAGGTATACTCAAAGGCTAGAGTATACAGATGAGTTTTAAGATGAGACTTAAATGCTTCTACTGAGGTAGCATCTCAAACTGTTACCGGGAGGGCATTCCAGAGTACTGGAGCCCGAACGGAAAACGCTCTATAGCCCACAGACTTTTTTTGAGCTCTAGGAATCACTAATAGGCCGGAGTCTTTTGAAAGCAGATTTCTTGCCGGGACATACGGTACAATACAATCGGCAAGATAGGCTGGAGCTAGACCGTGTAGTATTTTATACGTAAGTAGTAAAACCTTAAAGTCACATCTTAAGTGCACAGGAAGCCAGTGCAGGTGAGCCAGTACAGGCGTAATATGATCAAACTTTCTTGTTCTTGTCAAAAGTCTAGCAGCCGCATTTTGTACCAACTGTAATCTTTTAATGCTAGACATGGGGAGACCCGAAAATAATACGTTACAGTAATCGAGACGAGACGTAACAAACGCATGGATAATGATCTCGGCGTCTTTAGTGGACAAAATGGAGCGAATTTTAGCGATATTACGGAGATGAAAGAAGGCCGTTTTAGTAACGCTTTTAATGTGTGACTCAAAGGAGAGAGTTGGGTCGAAGATAATACCCAGATTTTTTACAGAGTCACCTTGTTTTATTATTTGGTTGTCAAATTTTAAAGTTGTATTATTAAATAGGGCCCTGCGATGAGGTGGCGACTTGTCCAGGGTGTACCCTGCCTTCCGCCCGATTGTGGCTGAGATGGGCGCCAGCGCCCCCCGCGACCCCGAAAGGGAATAAGCGGTAGAAAATGGATGGATGGATGGATTATTAAATAGAGGTCGGTGTCTAGCAGGACCGATAATCAGCATTTCCGTTTTTTTGGCATTAAGTTGCAAAAAGTTAGCGGACATCCATTGTTTAATTTCATTAAGACACGCTTCCAACTGACTACAGTCCGGCGTGTTGGTCAGCTTTAGGGGCATGTAAAGTTGGGTGTCATCAGCATAACAGTGAAAGCTAATACCGTATTTGCGTATGACGTCACCCAGCGGCAACATGTAGATGCTGAAGAGTACAGGGCCAAGGACCGAACCCTGGGGAACTCCACACGTTACCTTAACATAGTCCGAGGTCACACTGTTATAGGAGACGCACTGCATCCTATCAGTAAGATAAGAGTTAAACCATGACAGGGCTGAGTCTGACATACCAATTCGTATTTTGATACGCTCTAATAAAATATTATGATCGACGGTATCGAAAGCAGCGCTAAGATCGAGGAGCAGCAACATAGATGACGCATCAGAGTCCATCGTTAGCAATAGATCATTGGTCAATTTTGCGAGGGCTGTCTCAGTCGAGTGATTTGCCCTGAAACCGGATTGAAAGGTTTCACATAGATTGTTAATCGCTAAGTGCTCATTTAGCTGCTCTGCAACAATTTTTTCGAGGATTTTCGAAATAAAGGGAAGGTGAGACACCGGTCGGTAGTTTACCATGAGGTCAGGATCGAGGTTAGGTCTTTTAAGGAGAGGATGAATAACCGCTTTTTTGAATGCAACGGGAACAGTGCCCGAGGAAAGTGATAAGTTTATAATATTGTTGTTGATGTTTTACGTTGCAAGGTTTTGACAATTGTGTGCAAAAATTTCTTTTTTTAATAAGACCTCACAGCAGCCCTTTGAGACACTAGTGATTTATGGCTATATAAGTAAACATTGATTGATTGATTGATTGATTGATTGATCTGTCATCTTTACAGAAATCTCCAAAGTTTTTTGTTGTTGTTTTTACTTTTGTTTTCAGTCCAGCCTTGGCTAATATTTAACAGTACTGAGTGACACTCTAGTTAGTGTTTGTCATTGGAACAAAACCACAAATCAAACGGTGGTCAAAGACTTTTGAACAGTATTATATAATTTTTTTTAAACAGTAGTACCTCAGCTTACGAGCTTAATTGGTTTTGTGACGGAGTTCTTAACTCAATACACTTGTATGTCAAATCAACGTGTCCTATTTAAATTAATTTAAATACATTTATTTGGATCTTGGCCACATCAAAACAGTCCAATTAGAACATGTAACATTCCTTTTAAATGAGAAAAAATAACTTTTAGATAAGAAATATTGGATGAAAAACAATATAATAGGAGGGTGTTTCTTAACCATAGTGCCGGGGCCTATTCGTGGGCCACAAGCGTGTATGTGCTGCTACAAAACATGTGTTTCTCAGCTGTGGTCTGTACAAACCGCAGCGGTAATCAGTTGTAATTCACATTTCCACCACTTGTTTCAATAATGACAATATCAAACACACCAGGGAAGTCTAGAGCTAACGTATTAAAGAGGTTTTTTAAATGCAAAAAGTATGATTAAACTTGTGAAGCTGAGTTTTCATTTACGCTTGATTTTTGACAATTTAGTTGTGAAACATACTCATCAATAATTCACTTTATGTATTATAGCAAAACAAAACAGTGTGTAAATTAATTTTTCATATTTATTTTTCTTAATGGGTCTGACCTAGGCCTAAGGTTTATTTGTTAAATAAAGTTATAATTATTGAATATGATTAAAATCAAGAATTTAACATTTTTAACTCAGAGTTATATTTGAGTGGGCCAGAGGCCCTCTCTGTATTAGAAAAGTTGGACCCCGAGGTCAAAAAAGTTAATAACCCCTGCAGTAGTATATAGTAAAAACAACCTCAGTAGTTTTATGAAGTTATATAATAATAATGTACAACATTTACTTTGGAGAGTGTGCTTTAAAATTATCTGTCAAATAAACCATCAGCAGCTTTTCCATATTTTCATCAAAAAATGTCCGCTGTTTAATATTATTTTTACATTCTTAGCTGCCATTAGACTCATTTTGCCTAAGTATTACGCAGACTAGCAGTGATACACTACAATTGTTTTCCCAAGTTGGCGACACACTTGTTTTTAAGGATTTCTTTCTATATTTCTAAGAATATCATCCGTTTCTTCTCTAAGCACACTCCTTCACACCCACTTTCTTCCTGGAGATCAACAGAAAAAAGTTATCTTATGCTAGGGCTGGGTGATATTGGCTTATATTAATATCGCAATATTTTTATGCCATATTACGATATACGATATATGTTACGATATTTTGCCTTGGCCTTGACTGAACACTTGATGCATACAATCACAGCAGTATGATGATTCTATGTGTCTACATTAAAACATTCTTCTTCATATTGCATTAATATATGCTACTTTTAAACTTTCATGCAGAGAGGGAAATCACAACTAAGTCAATTGACCAAAACTGTATTTATTAAATACTTTTCATTCTCTCACGGGTGACTTTTTAAATGAAAGAACAAATGAATAGTTTTTCTACCTTTTTGTAGTAACACTTCTGCTGCATACTTTGCATATGGCTGTTGTCTGCTGAATATCTTCCCACTTGAAGCCAAACCCACCGCCAGTTGATGGATCCCCTGCTCTTTATTTTGGGCATTTATTGTTTTTCCTCCATTTGTGATCAGTTTTGCACCTTCTCTCTCTTGTATTGTCACAAGCTCCGCTCCGCTCGACCTGCCTCAGCTAACGTTAGCCATGCTGCTACCTCTCTGCTCGGCGAGAGCGTATGACGCTAGACGCGCGACAGTATGTGACGTATGTAAGAAGGCGGGCTTGTTTTATATCTCTGTGAGAAGGAGTGAGAAACGCCAGTAATGTAATGCCCCCAGCTAAAAACAACTGTGTGAGAACATATAATCGAATATTACGATATAGTAATTTTCTATATCGCACAGAGACAAACCTGCGATATATCGTTTATATTGATATATCGCCCAGTCCTATCTTAAGCTATAGGCTATTACTAGCACGTAAGATCAGATGTTTTGGGCAGATCTTACGGTGTTCACTGTGATATTTGCTACGCCAACTAATGGCAGGGATGTTTGTAAGTCAAACTTTTGTTTGCAACTTAAATAACAATTAGCAGAGAGACAGCTCTTATCTCAAACACTTTTTAGTTGAGGTGATCTGAAACTTTGCACTACTTGTCCTTAAGTGTTGAATCTAACAAACATTTTGAGTTTAACTAATTCTAATCACCCATAATATTTCTTCAGCATTTGATGCATCAATATTTTATTTTTGTTTCTTTAAATGCTAGAAAAGAGGTAGAGTTACAGCATAGGGCCTGATTTATAAGCCTGTTTCTCTCGTGTGTTAGGTGGGTTAAGAGAGACAGCTACCTACCTGTGGGTAGTCAAAATCTAAAGGCTGCAGCAAAGGCTAAACTTGGCTATGACCCCGTGGAGCTGGACCCAGAGGAGATGTGCCGCATGGCAACAGAGGAACCACAGGTATGGGAATGCATCGGACATTTTCAGCTCATGATGAAGAAATGCAACCTTTTTTTTCTTGTCAGACTTTAGCCACCTACTCTGTGTCAGATGCAGTGGCTACATATTACCTCTACATGAAATACGTTCACCCCTTCATCTTTGCATTGTGCACCATCATCCCTATGGAGCCTGATGAGGTTTGTTTACTCAATTTCAGCATAGTGTATTACATGTGTCGACTTATAGTTAGACACTGACTCTATTCCTCTAAATGCAGGTGTTACGCAAGGGTTCTGGTACACTATGCGAAGCTCTGCTCATGGTGCAGGCCTTCCACGCCAACATTGTCTTTCCCAACAAGCAGGAGCAGGTATTCAACAAGCTAACAGATAGTGGCCACGTCTTAGACTCTGAGACGTATGTGGGCGGCCATGTGGAGGCATTGGAGTCTGGTGTGTTCCGAAGTGACATCCCCTGCCGTTTCAAAATGGTGCAGCCCACCGCTTCTCTTTAATTATTTTCTCCTAAAACATGTTTTTAACTAGTGATTGAATTGTTGACAGAACCCAGCCGCATTTGACTTCCTTTGTGAAAGAGTTGAGCGAACCATACGTCACGCCATCGAGGAAGAGGAGAAAATACCTCTGGAGCAAGTCACCAACTTTAATGAAGTAAAACAAACAAACAAAAAATTGTATTAATCGATTTATTACTTTTTCTTTATCCTAATGAATTAGTAGGTTGTGCAAAATCATCTCAACTCATTTTCAAAACACTAACATGGTTTTTATACAGGAAGTTGGAAGTATTTAGTTTTGTATTGTTCTTTTCTAATGAATAAACTATTAACAACCAAATACTAATACATCATGACCAAATTTTAAGGAAAGAAATTACGACACATTAAGTAACAAAAAAAACGTAAGCTTTTGTGTTGGACATCGCAATTGGATAAAAATTAATTTACTTTTGAAAAAAAGTTTAATGTTC
Organism: Nerophis ophidion; assembly: GCF_033978795.1. Taxonomy (NCBI): domain Eukaryota; kingdom Metazoa; phylum Chordata; class Actinopteri; order Syngnathiformes; family Syngnathidae; genus Nerophis; species Nerophis ophidion. Next base: position 53,824,168 of record NC_084617.1, on the reverse strand, counting down.
AAGATGATTAATTCCCTTTCTCAATACAAGTATATATAATGTTTTAAATGTGCTGCATAGTTAACCAGAATGCTCTAGCTCAGGGGTGCCCACACTTTTTCTGCAGGCGAGCTACTTTTTAATTGACCAACTCGAGGGGATCTACCTCATTTATATATATCATTTATATTTATTTATTTATGAAAGAGACATTTTTGTAAACAAGTTAAATGTGTTTAATGATAATACAAGCATGTGTAACACATATAGATGTCTTTCTTTCACAAAGACAAGAATATAAGTTGGTGTATTACCTGATTCTGATGACTTGCATTGATTGGAATCAGACAGTAATGATGATAACGCCCACATTTTCAAATGGAGGAGAAAAAAAGTTGTCCTTTCTGTACAATACCACATGAAAGTGGTTGGTTTTCGGCATCTAATTCATCCAGCTTCCATACACTTTACAAGAAAAACATTCACGGCACCCGAGGGTCTTGTGAGATGACGCTGGCTGCTGCCAGTTCATTATTATGAAAAAATGACAGAGAGGAAGGCACAATAAAAGCCCTGCTTCATGCTGCCTGCGCTAACAAAATCGCCAGCTTTCTGAGGGATCGCTTGTGCACGCCAGTTTTCCGAGACTCTGTATTTAGTTAGCGCAGGCAGCATGAAGCAGGGCTTTTATTGTGAAGATAGGAAATGTGCAGTCGGCCTTTAGAGTTTTGACGGAAGGTACGGCGCAAGAGTCTGTTGAAATAAAAAGTGTTTCTCGCCTTCCTCTCGGTCATATTTTCATAATAATGATCTTGCAGCAGCCAGCGTCATCTCACAAGACCCTCCGGTACCGTGAATGTCATTTAAGTGACGTCTTGGTGAAGATTGATGATCACTAATTTTTAGGTCTATTTTTTTTAAAAGCCTGGCTGGAGATCGACTGACACACCCCCCGCAGTCGACTGGTAGCTCGCGATCGACGTAATGGGCACCCCTGCTCTAGCTTAATGATTCTCAAACTGGTGGGCTCCATCTAGTGGTACCCCAAATAATCACTTAACATTTTCAAACAAAGTGTTACTGTTCCAACTGTTAAATAAAAAATGTATACTAAATATAATTGTAAATAAAACAGCTGTCTTGTTTTATTGATTACTCATGCCTAGGACGCTACTGTATTTTAATGTTGGTTATCATGGTGGTACTTGGAGAGCCAAGTGTTTTCTGAGGTGGTACTTGGTGAAAAAAGTTTGACATCTACTGCTATAGAATAGATTATGCTAAGATTGACCAGATCCTTTTAGAATGGACTATTTACTCAAAACTGTCAATGATTTAAATATTTTTCAATAAATGTAAAACACATTTATAAATATTTTCATTGATACTGTATCTCTTACGAAATGTATTCCGGTGTTTTGTTTTTTTGTGTCACTTCCAAACACAAGATAAACATTAAAAAAATGAAAAAGTAAATTTGGCCGTGATATGAATAATTTTAGGGTTTAACTGTATGAAGTACTGTAGATGCGTCTCTATGAAGGTGTACGCTTTTAAAAAGCGAGGTTTGCTTGGTCTCCGCTCAATTGAATTCCCGTTCCAGTTTGAAGTAAAGGTCTCTGGTATGTTTCCAGGTCTGTGATGAGATAAAAAAAAAGCTGACTCTCCTGAAAGAGGTTCCGAACAGGATTGAATGCCCACTCATATACCATCTCGATGTTGGAGCAATGTACCCTAATATCATCCTAACCAACCGCCTACAGGTAAAAGGACCGATATACAAATTAACCATGCACTAAAACTAACTACATGTTCTGATATCTCATTTAGCCTTCTGCCATGGTGGATGAAGCCACGTGTGCCGCCTGTGACTTTAATAAACCAGGTGCAACATGTCAGAGGAGGATGGCCTGGCACTGGAGAGGGGAAATCAGTAAGTTTGTGAGGTGGCGAATTGTCCAGGGTGTACGCCGCCTTCCGCCTGAATGCATTTGGTATAGGCTCCAGCCACCCCCACAACCCTGAGAGGGACAAGTAGCAAACCAATGGCGATTATTCGAAAATATGTCACACCCTTCTCCCATAGTGCCCGCAAGCCGGAGTGAGTTCCACCGCATCCAGCAGCAACTGGAATCTGAGAAGTTTCCCCCGTTCTACCCCAATGGACCGCCTCGGGCCTTCCACGCTCTTAACCGGGAGGAACAGGCCAAACATGAGAAAAAACGTCTTGCGGGTGCTTCTTTCTTTTTCACTGGTTTGTTTTGACGCTCTCTTTGCCAAAGCCGGCCCTGACATAGGTTGTTTTTGTGTGTCAGACTATTGCAAGAAGGCCTATAAGAAGACGCACATCACCAGGCTGGAGGAGCGAGTCACCACTATCTGTCAGAGGGAAAACTCTTTCTATGTGGACACTGTTCGAGCTTTCAGGGATCGACGATATGAATTTAAAGGGCTGCACAAGGTACATGCCTTTGCAACACACACACATGTTGGCTGTTTACTTTCTTTCACTAAGGACATCTGATTCACTTTGAAGTAAGCAACACCGAATCACAATCCTTTTGTGGTGCAGGTTTTGGACCACATTGCTTGGTTGTCGTTTTCCATCCATCCATTTGTTTTTGAATAATACAGCAAGCTAACAAACAGACTTATTAGGAACAAATGGCTATAAACCATATGTTATCTTACATATAATGTTTTCTAGTTGTACATACTGTAGTACCTCAACATACAAGCTTAATTGGTTCTGTGACTGAGGAAAAACCCTTCTACTGTATCTCTAATCAATGTCACCCATTGAAATTAATTGAAATCAGTTTAATCGGTGCTTCGAACCTCAAAATGGCACCATTTTAACATGTAACATTCCTTTTTAAAAAGACAAACTTACAGATGAAAAGTTGAAAACAATACAATACAATATAATACAAACAACTACAGTAGTTCTATGAAATAATGTAATAATAAGGCAGGGTTTCCCACACATTCATTTACTTGTGGCGGCCCGCCACGAAAGAATTACGGCCGCCACAAATAGATACAAAAAAAAATATATATATATTTTTATTTTTTTTTCCGGCTTTTGAGTCGCTCGACCGCTCATAAAAGCAATAGGACTCTGTCTGTGAATGGAGCTTGTAGTTACAACTTTGGTGCAGTAGGTGGCGGAAGCCTACTATGCATTGTAACTTCGCAAATGTAATTATATTCCAACTCCGCGTTCTTCTTGGTCATCGCCGCCGCCGTTGACACATCCCCCAAACGCCTCGTCTGAGCTGCTGTGACTTAAATTACAAACCCTGTTTCCGTATGAGTTGGAAAATTGTGTTATATGTAAAAATAAATGGAATACAATGATTTACAAAGAATTTTCAACTCATATTCAGTTGAATATGCTACAAAGACAACATATTTGATGTTGAAACTGATAAACATTTTTTTTTTTCCAAATAGTCATTAACTTTAGAATTTGATGTCAGCAACACGAGACAAAGAAGTTGGGAAAGGTGGCAATAAATACTGATAAAGTTGAGGAATGCTCATCAAACACTTATATGGAACATCCCACTGGTGTGCAGGCTAATTGGGAACAGTTGGGTGCCATGATTGGGTATAAAAGCAGCTTCCATGAAATGCTAAGTAATTCACAAACAAGGATGGGGTGAGGGTCACCACTTTGTAAGCAAATTGTCGAACAGTTTAAGAACAACATTTCTCAACGAGCTATTGCAAGGAATTTTACCATCTACGGTCCGTAAAATCATCAAAAAGTTCAGAGAAACTGGAGAAATCACTGCACGTAAGCAATGATATTACGGACTTTTGATCCCTCAGGCGGTACTGCATCAAAAACCGACATCAGTGCGTAAAGAATATCACCACATGGGCTCAGGAACACTTCACAAAACCACTGTCAGTAACTACAGTTGGTCGCTACATCTGTCAGTGTAAGTCAAAACTCTACTATGCAAAGCCAAACCCATTTATCAACAATATCCTGAAACGCCGCCGGCTTGGCTGGGCCCAAGCTCACATAAGATGGACTGATGCAAAGTGGAAAGGTCTTCTGTGGTCTGACGAGTCCACATTTCAAATTATATTTGGAAACAGAGGACGTGGTGTCCTCCAGAACAAAGAGGAAAATAATAATTCGGATTGTTATAGAGTAGAATAGAATAGAATATAGGCGCAAAGTTCAAAAGCTAGCATTTGTGATGGTATGGGGGGTGTATTAGTGCCCAAGGCATGGGTAACTTACACATCTGTGAAGGCACCATTAATGCGGAAAGGTCCATACAGGTTTTGGAGCAACATATGTTGTCATCCAAGCAACGTTATCATGGACGCCCCTGCTTATTTCAACAAGACAAGTGTTACAACAACGTGGCTTCGTAAAAAAAGAGTGTGGGTACTTTCCTGGCCCGCCTGTAGTCCAGACCTGTCTCCCATCGAAAATGTGTGGCACATTATGAAGCGTAAAATACGACAGCGGAGACCCCGGACTGTTGAACGACTGAAGCTCTACATAAAACAAGAATGGGAAAGGATTCCACTTTAAAAGCTTCAACAATTAGTTTCCTCAGTTCCCAAACGTTTATTGAGTGTTGTTAAAAGAAAAGGTGATGTAACACAGTGGTGAACATGTCCTTTCCCAACTACTTTGGCACGTGTTGCAGCCATGAAATTCTAAGTTAATTATTATTTGCAAAAAAAAAATAAAGTTTATTATGAGTTTGAACATCAAATATCTTGTCTTTGTAGTGCATTCAATTGAATGCACTACTCTGAGCTGCTACCTTACCGTTGTAGAGGAGTTTGCGTGTCCCAATGATCCTAGGAGCTATGTTGTCTGGGGGCTTTCATGCCCCCTGGTAGGGTCTCCCAAGACAAACAGGTCCTAGGTGAGTGATCAGACAAAGAGCAGCTCAAAGACTTCTATGGAATTACAACAAAATGAACTCAGATTTCCCTCGCCCGGACGCGGGTCACCGGGGCCCCGCTCTGGAGCCAGGCCCGGAGTTGGGGCACGATGGCGAGCGCCTGGTGGCCGGGCCTGTCCCCATGGGGCCCGGCCGGGCACAGCCCGAAGAGGCAACGTGGGTCATCCCTCCAATGGGCTCACCACTCATAGGAGGGGCCATAGAGGTCGGGTGCATTGTGAGCTGGGCGGCAGCCGAAGGCAGGGCACTTGGCGGTCCGATCCTCGGCTACAGACGCTAGCTCTTGGGACGTGGAACGTCACCTCACTGGGGGGGAAGGAGCCTGAGCTAGTGCGCGAGGTAGAGAAATTTCGGCTGGATATAGTCGGACTCACCTCGACGCACAGCAAGGACTCTGGAACCAGTTCTCTCGAGAGGGACTGGACCCTCTTCCACTCTGGCGTTGCCGGCAGTGAGAGGCGACGGGCTGGGGTGGCAATTCTCGTTCCCCCCGGCTCAAAGCCTGCACGTTTGAGTTCAACCCAGTGGACGAGAGGGTAGCTTCCCTTCGCCTTCGGGTGGGGGGACGGGTCCTGACTGTTGTTTGTGCTTACGCACCAAACAGCAGTTCAGAATACCCACCCTTTTTGGGTACACTCGAGGGAGAACTGGAAAGTGCTCCTCCGGGTGATTCCCTTGTCCTACTGGGAGACTTCAACGCTCATGTTGGCAACGACAGTGAAACCTGGAGAGGCGTGATTGGGAAGAATGGTCGCTCGGATCTAAACCCGAGTGGTGTTTTGTTATTGGACTTTTGTGCTCGTCACGGATTGTCCATAACAAACACCATGTTCAAACATAAGGGTGTCCATATGTGCACTTGGCACCAGGACACCCTAGGCCGCAGTTCCATGATCGACTTTGTAGTTGTGTCATCGGATTTGCGGCCTTATGTTTTGGACACTCGGGTGAAGAGAGGGGGGGAGCTTTCTACCGATCACCACCTGGTGGTGAGTTGGCTGCGATGGTGGGGGAGGATGCCGGACAGACCTGGCAGGCCCAAACGCATTGTGAGGGTCTGCTGGGAACGTCTCCTGTCAGAGAGAGTTTCAATTCACACCTCCGGGAGAACTTTGAACATGTCACGAGGGAGGTGCAGGACATTGAGTCCGAGTGGACCATGTTCCGAACCTCTATTGTCGAGGCGGCTGATTGGAGCTGTGACCGCAAGGTTGTTGGTGCCTGTCGTGGCGGTAATCCCAGAACCCGTTGGTGGACACCAGCAGTGAGGGATGCCGTCAAGCTGAAGAAGGAGTCCTATCGGGTTCTTTTGGCTCATAAGACTCCGGAGGCAGTGGACGGGTACCGACGGGCCAAGCGGTGTGCAGATTTAGTTGTCGCGGAGGCAAAAACTCGGACATGGGAAGAGTTCGGGGAAGCCATGGAAAACGACTTCCGGACGGCTTCGAAGCGATTCTGGACCACCATACGCCGCCTCAGGAAGGGGAAGCAGTGCACTATCAACACCGTGTATGGTGCGGATGGTGTTCTGCTGACTTCGACTGCGGATGTTGTGGATCGGTGGAGGGAATACTTCGAAGACCTCCTTAATCCCACCAACACGTCTTCCTTTGAGGAAGACGTGCCTGGGGAATCTGTGGTGGACTCTCCTATTTCTGGGGCTGAGGTCGCTGAGGTAGTTAAAAAGCTCCTCGGCGGCAAGGCCCCGGGGGTGGATGAGATCCGCCCGGAGTTCCTTAAGGCTCTGGATGCTGTGGGGCTGTCTTGGTTGACAAGACTCTGCAGCATCGCGTGGACATCGGGTGCGGTACCTCTGGATTGGCAGACCGGGGTGGTGGTCCCTCTCTTTAAGAAGGGGGACCGGAGGGTGTGTTCCAACTATCGTGGGCTCACACTCCTCAGCCTTCCCGGTAAGGTTTATTCAGGTGTACTGGAGAGGAGGCTTCGCCGGATAGTCGAACCTCGGATTCAGGAGGAACAGTGTGGTTTTCGTCCTGGTCGTGGAACTGTGGACCAGCTCTATACTCTCGGCAGGGTTTTTGAGGGTGCATGGGAGTTTGCCCAACCAGTCTACATGTGCTTTGTGGACTTGGAGAAGGCATTCGACCGTGTCCCTCGGGAAGTCCTGTGGGGAGTGCTCAGAGAGTATGGGGTACCGGACTGTCTTATTGTGGCAGTCCACTCCCTGTATGATCAGTGTCAGAGCTTGGTCCGCATTGCTGGCAGTAAGTCGAACACATTTCCAGTGAGGGTTGGACTCCGCCAAGGCTGCCATTTGTCACCGATTCTGTTCATAACTTTTATGGACAGAATTTTTAGGCGCAGCCAAGGCGTTGAGGGGATCCGGTTTGGTGGCTGCAGGATTAGGTCTCTGCTTTTTGCAGATGATGTGGTTCTGATGGCTCCAACTGGCCGGGATCTTCAGCTCTCACTGGATCGGTTCGCAGCCGAGTGTGAAGCGACCGGAATGAGAATCAGCACCTCCAAGTCCGAGTCCATGGTTCTCGCCCGGAAAAGGGTGGAGTGCCATCTCCGGGTTGGGGAGGAGACCCTGCTCCAAGTGGAGGAGTTCAAGCACCTAGGAGTCCTGTTCACGAGTGGGGGAAGAGTGGATCGTGAGATCGACAGGCGGATCGGTGCGGCGTCTTCAGTAATGCGCACGTTGTATCGATCCGTTGTGGTGAAGAAGGAGCTGAGCCGGAAGGCAAAGCTCTCAATTTACCGGTCGATTTACGTTCCCATCCTCACCTATGGTCATGAGCTTTGGGTCATGACCGAAAGGATAAGATCACGGGTACAAGCGGCCGAAATGAGTTTCCTCCGCCGGGTGGCAGGTCTCTCCCTTAGAGATAGGGTGAGAAGCTCGGCCATCCGGGAGGAGCTCAACGTAAAGCCGCTGCTCCTCCACATCAAGAGGAGCCAGATGAGGTGTTTCGGTCATCTGGTCAGGATGCCACCCGAACGCCTCCCTAGGGAGGTGTTTAGGGCACGTCCAGCTGGTAGGAGGCCACGGGGAAGACCCAGGACACGGTGGGAAGACTATGTCTCCCGGCTGGCCTGGGAACGCCTCGGGATCCCCCGGGAAGAGCTGGACGAAGTGGCTGGAGATAGGGAAGTCTGGGCTTCCCTGCTTAGGCTGCTGCCCCCGCGACCCGACCTCGGATAAGCGGAAGATGATGGATGGATGGATGGAAGGATTTGCCAATCATTGTATTCCGTTTACATTTACATCTGACACAATTTCCCAACTCATATGGAAACAGGGTTCGTACAATAGTAAGTAGTAAATAATGCAAAAGCGCAGATTACAACCATTGAAATACTTTGTATAGTTCAAGAATTACGGTAATTTGAAAACATCACTGCACATCATAACAGCAGCTATAGTTTCTAAAAGATCAAAACAAATATTTTGGAATGTCTGGCGGGCTAGTTTGAAAAGCGTAATTTGCCCTGGTCTGCTGTAAGCCATATTTATCAAAATTGTATCAAAAGAAGGCTTGAAATATCTTACGTTGCATGCTATGAGCCTATGTCATATATTAGTTGTGTTTAGAATGCTGGAATAAACAAGCCTTGATTATTTATTTTTTTCTACTAATGGAACTATACTGTAATCACTGTCCAATGGTAATCATGTCACATAAACAGGATATTACAGCATCTCAAATGCATGAGTCTGGACAAGCCTGAGCTAATCTTAAATGTAAACTTTATTTGGGGAAAAAAGGTATGATTAAATTATAAAAGTGGGCCTTTATTTGTTTGCGGAATTTCATTATCTCACCTTTTATCCACACAAAAATGTTTTCTTCAATTGCTTTTTGTACGTCTTGTCCCTTAAGGTATGGAAGAAGAAACTGTCTGCAGCTCAAGATAATGGAGACGCCGCCGAGGTTAAGCGCTGCAAGAACATGGAGATTTTGTACGAGTCTCTTCAGCTGGCCCACAAGTGTATCCTCAATTCCTTTTATGGTTATGTCATGAGGAAAGGGTGCGCGTTAACTCTGTTTTCATCGAACAAAACTTGGCCCAGGTGGAAAACTATCTTAAATGCTGCTGTTTTTATTGTGCCACTAGGGCACGCTGGTACTCCATGGAGATGGCTGGCATCGTGTGCTACACTGGTGCCAACATCATCACTAGAGCTAGAGAGCTCATTGAACAAATTGGGTGAGTAATGCCTGCTATTTAACCTAAGTAGCAATAATTGTTATGACATTCTACTTTGTTGTGACTCAGGAGGCCACTTGAGTTGGATACAGATGGTATCTGGTGCGTCCTGCCCAACACCTTTCCAGAGAACTTTGTAGTGAAGACAAGTAACGAAAAGAAGCCCAAGGTGACCATCTCCTACCCAGGTGCCATGCTGAACATCTTGGTGAAGGAGGGCTTCACTAATGATCAGTATCACGAGCTGGTTGACCCCGCGTCACTCACATACAACGTCAAGGCAGAAAACAGCATCTTCTTCGAGGTGGACGGGCCATATCTAGCCATGATTCTGCCTGCCTCTAAAGAAGAAGGGAAGAAGTTAAAGAAAAGGTATGACAAAATACCAGATTTCAAATAGTGATCTTCCGTTTAATAGACATTATGGCCTTATTGCAGCATAGTAGCACCTGTTATTTTTCCTATTTTATGAATGATATCACCATGTGTCATAATAAATGAAAGACATTGCTTGGAAGCTGCATAAAAATAGCACGCAAAAACTTCTAAACATTTCAGAATTTATCCAGTCGGAGTTTGTAAAAAAAAAAAAAAATTTTGATGTTCGCAGATGAGAAGACAGTGCAGCTACCAAGTCAACATTAGCATGCTAACAATTAGCATGTGTCAAGTACCAAGTTATGTGATTCTGAGGTGTACTTCTGCAAAATCAGCTACAAAAAGTTAGTCAATCAATCAATGTTTATTTATATAGCCCTAAATCACAAGTGTCTCAAAGGGTGGCACAAGCCTCAACAACATCCTCGGTTCAGATAAATGATAAATGATAAATGGGTTGTACTTGTATAGCGCTTTTCTACCTTCAAGGTACTCAAAGCGCTTTGACACTACTTCCATATTTACCCATTCACACACACATTCACACACTGATGGAGGGAGCTGCCATGCAAGGCGCCAACCAGCACCCATCAGGAGCAAGGGTGAAGTGTCTTGCTCAGGACACAAGAGAGGTGACGAGGTTGGTACTAGGTGGGATTTGAACCAGGGCCCCTCGGGTTGCGCACGGTCACTCTTCCACTGCGCCACGCCGTCACATAAGGGCAAGGAAAATCTCACAAACCAGTGGGATGAATTAATAATGGGTTAGAATGCTAATTGTCAGCATGTTTCAAGTACACATTTAGGACCGATGGTATACCTGCAAAATTATTTATAAAATTTAGTATGCCAACAGTTAGCATGTATCTTAGTACCAAGTTCCATGACGCTAAGGTGCACGCCTGCAAAATGAGCTAAAAAGATAACATGTTGACGTTAGCATACTACAAGTTAGCATGTGTCAGGTAACAAATTAAATGACCATTAGGTGTATACCTCTAAAATTAGCTTCGGAAAAAAAATAGCATGCCAGTATTCATGTAACATTAGCAAAGAGCATTTTGACATTAGAACAGTTGAAATTGGTCGGAAAATGTGGTAGTAACACCTTTTTGATAGAAAATAAGTGTCGCGGAAAACCAGTTCAAAATGTTTTATGTAAAATACTATATCAATATAAGATATATAAAGTAGAGGTGATAATCTTTGGGCACCTCACAATTCAATCCGATTCTGATTTGTGGGGTGACCATTTGATTCAACACGATTCTTAAATTGAACCGACTATCGCAATGTATTATTTGGTATCTGACATACACGCGCAGTTAGTAAGCATGTAGATAGCCTAAAAACTTGTTTTTAAAAATAGATTTTTATAAATATATATATTATTGTCAATACATTTTTTTAAATTACGAATCTATTTAAATTTGGTATAAGTAAGAATTCCGATTTGGATGTGAATCAATTTTTTGAGCACCCTTATTATAAAGTGTAAAATAAAATGTCAAATGAATAAAACTTAGTGTCAATCAACATTGTTACTTTCATTCTTTTGTTAAGAGTTAACTTTGCATTTTAGGTACGCTGTGTTCAATGAAGATGGGTCCCTGGCTGAGCTGAAGGGTTTTGAAGTGAAAAGAAGAGGGGAGCTACAGCTTATTAAAATTTTCCAGTCTTCCGTGTTTGAGGCTTTCCTTAAAGGTACCTCCCTGGAGGAGGTTTATGCATCTGTAGCCAAAGTGGCTGACTATTGGCTGGATGTCCTGTACAGCAAGGTAATGGCACTTTCACACAAGTTTTGACAGTCAACTTGTCACGTTACATAATGAAAAGTCCTCATGTTGATGGGTCATTTAATTTTTTCCCCACAGGCCGCCAACATGCCGGACGCTGAGCTGTTTGAACTGATTTCAGAGAATCGTTCCATGTCCAAGAAGTTAGAGGACTACGGAGAGCAAAAGTCCACTTCCATCAGCACAGCAAAGAGACTGGCAGAGTTCTTGGGAGACCAGATGGTGAAGGACGCTGGTTTAAGTTGTCGTTACGTTATCTCACGAAAGCCAGAGGGCTCTCCTGTCACAGAGAGGTAGGGAAATATTCAGATAAAAACTATGCTCTCATGGGGTTCAGCAATTCCTTGGCTAATTTGTGTGTCTGCCATTAGAGCTATTCCTTTGGCCATCTTCCAAGCCGAGACCAGCGTGACCAAACATTTCCTGCGTAAATGGCTGAAGATGCCCAGTCTGCATGACTTTGACATTCGTGCTGTAAGTACATGGAAGGAAATTGAGTTTTTGTGCAAAGTATTCTTGTCTTGCATCACGTTGTCCTGTATGGTCCTCGCAGATCCTCGACTGGAATTACTACATAGAAAGGCTTGGAAGTGCTATCCAGAAAATCATCACCATCCCTGCTGCTCTTCAACAGGTAATATTTGAAAAATGAATCTGCTTTCATCGCTGATGATCTCGTAGTTGACTTGCATGGTCTCTACTTTGTGTTATTAACGATTTTATGTTTTTTATTTGTTATTTTAGTAACAATATTTTAGACTGTGCCGCGGGCCGTTAAAAACTGTATTTTCGACAGCCCAATTTACAGGTTATTTTTCGAAATCTGTAACTCGGACACTATAAAAAAAAACAAAAAAACAACCAGCGTCCTCTGTAGTAAACTTTTGTACTTAAGAGTTAATTTTTTTATGAAATGGGTAACTCAGACAGTAAAAAAAGACCAAAAAAACAGCGTACTCTGCAGTGGACATTTGTGTTTTGCGTTACAGGGTTTGTTTTTGTCCCGAAATTTGTAACTCGGACACTAAAAAAAGACCTAAAACACTAAAACAAACAGCATTCTCTGTAGTTAACTTTTGTCTTTTTCATTACGGAGTTATTTTTTTTCCAAAATTTGTAACTCGGACACTAAAAAAGACTAAAAACAACCAGCATCCTTAGCAGTGGATATTTGAGTTTTGTAACACTGTGTTTTTTTCCCCCCGAAACGTGTAACTTAAGACACTTTTCGATAATTTTTATTCAAAACGGTAATACCAACCGGCGGGAGTTTTACCCCGGTTGTCATTAAAACAGTTACTCGTTACATTCTTAGTCCACACACAATGAGTTTTACCTCATGGACAGTTTTGCAATTATGACACAATTATATCATTTTGCATCATATATACATTTCCGTCCTGTGGGTAACACTGAAAATAATTATGTTTTAACTACCTTATTTACATTTTAAATAAAACAACATTTATTTTCTCATCTCTGTATCGTCTGTTTACCTTGTGTTAATGATTAGGTGAAGAATCCGGTTCCACGAGTGCAACATCCCGACTGGCTTCACAAGAAACTTCTTGAGAAAAATGACATCTACAAGCAAAAGAAAATCAGCGAATTGTTCACCAGTGAAGGCAAGAGGCAGGTAGGTTACCTCACAGCAAGAAAACTCCTTAAATCTTTATTGGGTAAGGTATCCTGTTAGGAATTAAACAAAAGACCGAGACATCAACAGTAAATACAAGTCTATTATGCTCCCAGAATGTGTAAAGGAAATACTTTGGGGGTTGAATATTTGTGGTTCTCCTTCAGGTGGCTCATCAGCCCCTCACAAGCCGTCAAGTTTCTGACATGGAGGACTTTGGGATGCCAGCCAGGCCTCTGCAGCCGGCCATTCCCATCAGCACAAAAAGGAAGCGAGCGTCTCAGGGGGATAACAGCCAGGTCGAGTCTCAGGATCTTGAGCTCACTCAATCCTGGCGAGAGGTCCTGGGGCCGCCGCCACCTACGGGCACAACACAGGTAGAAAATTTACTACATTTTCCAAGTAAATTGAACCACTGTGAAATTCCATTCAAGATCAGATAGTAATTAAACTTGCTTTGTAGGGGTGTAACGGTACGTGTATTTGTATTGAACCGTTTCGGTACGGGGGTTTCGGTTCGGTGCAGAGGAGTACCGAACAAGTTTCCACACGAACATATGAAGTAGCCCCTATGCTAAAGTCTTAATAAGCTGCTCCGCTCCGTTCTGCCTCCGTCTCCTGCACAGCACCCAGTATTGTACCACCCACACAACCATCTGATTGGTTACAACCGTAGCGGTAACAGCCAATCAGCAGTTGTATTCAGAGCGCATGTAGTCAGCGCTTCAGCGTCGAGCAGATATGTGTTTAGCAGCAGGTGAGCAGCGGACTCTCCCCAAATTATACTAAACACTTATGAATAGTCTCTCCTATTGCTATTGTGCTATTTTTTCAGCTATAGTTACATTAATCGGTCGCTGCTATCACACGTTGATACAAATATAACATTTACATAATAAAAATCAACTACAGGTTTCCCAAATGCTGTAATAAATTAAGCATGATGAGTTGACTTGAAACTGTTTAATGTTGCACTTTTTATATGTAGAAGAAAAGTTTTGTCATTTTATTTAATCTGAGCAACACGTTCAGGCAGTTTAATGTTGATAAACGTGGGCAGAATTATTATAGTGTTCCTACTGTGAAAAGGATAAAGCCATTGTTTATAAAATTGGTAAATAAATAACCAAAGAATTTATATTTTCTTGTTTTCTTACTGTACCGAAAATAAATCGAACCGTGACCTCTAAACCGAGGTACGTACCGAACCGAAATTTTTGTGTGCCGTTACACCCCTATTGCTTTGTCATTATCAGTGTTTAAGTTACAATTAGAGATGTCCCATAATGGCTTTTTTGCCGATATCCAATATTGTCCAATTCTTAATTACCGATTCCGATATCAACCGATGCCGATATATACAGTCGTGGAATTAACACATTTTATGCCTAATTTTGTTGTGATGCCCCGCTGGACGCATTAAACAATGTAACAAGGTTTTCCAAATTAAATCAACTCAAGTTATGGACAAAAATGCCAACATGGCACTGCCATATTTATTATTGAAATCACAAAGTGCTTTATTTTTTTTAACATGCCTCAAAACAGCAGCTTGGAATTTGAGACATGCTCTCCCTGAGAGAGCATGGGGAGGTTGAGGTGGGGCGGGCTAGCGGGGGGTGTATATTGTAGCGTCCCGGAAGAGTTAGTGCTGCAAGGGATTCTGGGTATTTGTTATCAATCAATCAATCAATGTTTACTTATATAGCCCTAAATCACTAGTGTCTCAAAGGGCTGCACAAACCATGTTGTGTTACGGTGCGGATGTTCTCCCAAAATGTGTTTGTCATTCTTGTTTGGTGCGGGTTCACAGTGTGGCGCATATTTATAACAGTCTTAAAAGTTGTTTATACGCCTACCCTTAGTGTGACCTGTATGGCTGTGGACCAAGTATGCTTGCATTCACTTGTGTGTGTGAAAAGCCGCAGTTATAATGTGACTGGGTATTATCAGATTTATTGGTGCTCTGTGCTCTTCCCTACGTCGGTGTACACAGCTGCGCTTTAAAAAGTCATATATTTTACTATTTGGAACCGATAACGATCATTTTGAAACAGATATCGATAATTTCCGAACATTTTAAAGCATTTATCGGCCGATCATATCGGCAGTCCGATATTATCGGACATCCCTAGTTACAATACATAAATAATAAGATGGACAATACTTACCCATCATAAAAAAAAAAATCAAAGGACTATGCAGGATATTTATTCACTCCAGGAAGTTGCGACGCAACACAAATTCAACCAACTCTGGCAAGTTATGCGCAGTCTCGCTACTTTGTTCAATGCTGCAATGTCCCCGCACAGTTTGACCTACCAGCGTCATTTTTGCCAATAGAATTTGTTTCTGACCAGCGCTCAAACACACACGTCAAATTTCCAAGCAAAACGTATGTTTTTTTGTGTAAAGGAAGCAGGAACAGCAAAGTGTAACACTATAGCAAGTCTTTATTACTCAAACGGCACAATTGTTCTACTCCTGCATACTGTAGCTCAGACATACTTCCGGTTCCTGTATACACCGCTCAGCCTTCTGGTTAATGTAATAGCTTACCACAACCTAAGTGTGAATATGGAGTAATTGAATAATGGATTCTCACTTCTCTGTGAGCGCTTTGAGTATCTAGTCAATAGAAAAGCGCTATATAAATCTAATCCACAGGTATCAAACTCAAGGCCCAGGGTTCAAATCTGGCCCGCCATATTATTTTATGTGGCCTGCGAAAGCCTGGAAATAATATGTGTTAATAAAATGCTTATTCTTTCCTTACTATGTTTGTTTTTTCCCTTTTGACATTAAAAATCATGCACTACATGCAATTGCATATCTTT
Organism: Nerophis ophidion; assembly: GCF_033978795.1. Classification (NCBI taxonomy): domain Eukaryota; kingdom Metazoa; phylum Chordata; class Actinopteri; order Syngnathiformes; family Syngnathidae; genus Nerophis; species Nerophis ophidion. The sequence continues at coordinate 53,808,426 of NC_084617.1, read as the reverse complement.
TGAAATTCAATATTATCAAAATTTTATATTATCATGTATTCCAAAAATATTTTTTGTTAAAATAAAGGTGAATACTGTACTTAAATATCTGCTTGACTTATTTCAAAGCAAATCATCAAAAAATTGTCGACTGTAAAATTGACAATAGATTTTACGGTTGCTTCCGCCGACTGAGTTTTTTACCGTAAAATCAACTTTGGTACTGTTTTTTTCCATATACAGTAAGACACTAAAACATTAAAAAAAACAGACAAAAAAAACATTAAAACAATAAGATTTTACGGTTAAAAAACACCCAACTAGTTAAGTAAGTCATGTGATTAATCATTAAAAAAATATTGCATTGATCATGTATACATACGTAAAATGATTAATCACGCAAAATTATTTTCACTGATGGGTACATGAAAGGTTACACTGGTTGTTCTGCGGGCAATGATCAGGTCAATGCATATGTCAGTGCACAGATGAGTGAGGAGACTTATACTAATGTGCTCACTAGTGAATTTCACTCCAAAATACACCCTGACTGGATTTTAGTTACTGTAAAACTTTATCAAGTTTTGATTAAATAAATGATTTGTATTCAAGTAAAACATTTTTTTTTTAAATCTCCCTGGATGACATTATGACAATATCATTACATTTGTGTTCAAATATTGGGGTCTTTGTTTAAATGTAAAATTTAAATTATGCAAGCGAGTAATAAACTGGTATTAATAATGATTAATCCACATTGAAAAGTGTGATTAATCTGATTTAAATAATGAATAATTTGACAGCAGTAATTTTAATAATTCAAAACCATACGATATTGACAATGAGCTCAGAGTATAAGTCTGTCATATAAAACGGCTAAAGCATCTATACAGTCTTTGTTTTCCAAATTTGTGCTTTGTTAGGTTAAGGTTACTAGGGACACTTAAAACATTACTGCTCCAAATACCGGCATTTTAAGACGCAGCATTCACAATCAAAGCTAACAAGTTCCTGGCGGGACTGGAAATTTCACACAAAACACTACGCCTAACGTCGTCGTCCAAACCTTAAAACGTCTTAAATATGTTTGCGTACAGGAGGAGCGTCTTGTGTGGCTGCGTTACCATAAGAAAAAATGGGAGCTGCAGCTGAGGCAGAGGAAGGAGAGAAAAAAGAAGAGGCGGCTGCTTGATGGCGAGTCCCAGCCTGTAGGCGGTGGAGTCATCAGAGATGGACCCAACACGGGCTTGGGAAGCTTCCTCCGCAAAACGGCTCGCAGCATCCTGGACATGCCCTGGCAAATAGTGCAGGTGGGCCTACGTGTGCTCACCAACAACACCCTGTGTATCTAAATCAAAGTAGATGAATATGTTGATGCTTATGGTGTCCTTCAGATTGCAGAAACCAGCCACCCTGGTCTTTACAAGCTGTGGGCTGTAATTGGGAATGACCTTCATTGCATGAAGCTCAACATCCCTCGCATTTTCTATGTCAACCAGAAAGTCCCAAAACAAGAGGAGGGACCCACATACAAAAAGGTACACAAAGAGGGCATCCTGTGATTTCAAGGGAACGTGTGAAATATGTTTTTATTTGAATTGGTTTCAGGTGAACCGCATGCTCCCTCGCTCCAACATAGTGTACTACCTTTATGAGTACTGTGTGCCAGAGGACATGTACCAGGAGCACATCAACGAGATCAACGCTGACCTTTCGGCCCCAGACATCGAAGGGGTCTATGAAACACAGGTATCATACGCAGACCAACGGTTTTATACTGGCTGGACACTTTTTTAAGGGGGACCTATAATGATTTTAATCTACATTTAAAACATTTCCTTGTGGCCCAGATAATACGTATTGCATTTTCTTTGATGTAAATTTTTTTCTCCATGGTCACCGTTTTTTCGAGTCAGTTTGCAAGATGTTCGACTTGCGTTCCCAGATTGCAAATGAAACCACGTCTCACCCTCTCCAAAATTATTCTAATTATCCATCCATCCATCCATCCATTTTCTACCGCTTATTCCCTTTTGGGGTCGCGGGGGACGCTGGCGCCTATCTCAGCTACAATCGGGCGGAAGGCGGGGTACACCCTGGACAAGTCGCTACCTCATCGCAGGGCCAACACAGATAGACAGACAACATTCACACTCACATTCTAATTAATCTTTTGAAAATGATTACTGTCTAAATGTATATCTTGAAATCGTCACCAATATTTTTTCCCAGACACAATAAAAAAAAAACTGCATAAACATAGTTTCAGCCCGTCACAACATTAAGTACACATCCACACATTGACATTGATTCAGACTCTGCATTAAAAAAGCTGCTTTCAGCCGAATTTGTCACTGCATGTTGCACGTTGGTGTTATGGGCATGCCAAGATTATATAAAAATAATACTTTCGCTTACTTTTTTTGTGTTTCTTTGTAGCCTGTGACAAAGGAGGTAGAGCTTGATTTAACGTCGAAATAAGTGCTTCCACCTTGTTCTGGCATCATGATGTAACCAGACTGCAAAACCCTGCAAACTGAGGAAATCCAAAACTGCATGCAAGTTACAGCAGAATGCATGAACCTTAGGATTTGACGCTTTGGCATACACGAGTATCCAACATTGTAGCATTTGTAAGTCAGAAAAAACAAAATTCATCATAGGTCAAATGCGCTGGTGCAATTCAACACCGTTCCTAACTACAACCACATTAGTGAAACATATTTTTAAATGTATACCTCTCTGACTCAGCTAAATAAAATTGCAATATTATATTTGTAAAGGCGTTGTTAATAAAATTCATGTATTGTTCCTTATTTTGATGCGCAGGCCGGTTTTAATTAATTTGATTACGACTATTGTCCTTTTTGACGATCCATTTTTTTAGGTGCCATTGTTGTTTCGGGCACTCGTGCAGCTGGGATGTGTCTGCATGGTAAACAAGCGTGTTGGAAGAGATCTGGGCAGCAGAGAGGCCGACACTTTTGATTTGGAGCATTTGGAGATGAGGTCCCTGGCCCAGTTCAGCTACCTGGAGCCAGGTATTAGCACTCATCAGCGTAGTAATTTGATTTACCAGTTCAACTGAACCTTGCATAAAGATGTTTTGCAATTTTTCTATGTTATGTTCGTGTTGCTTTCAGGCAGTGTTCGCCACATGTACCTCTACCATCACAGTCAGGGTCACAAGGCTCTGTTTGGTCTCTTCATCCCCTCTCAGCGCAAAGCCAACATCTTTGTTCTGGACACTGTAAGAGCAACACACTGCTTGTTTTGTTTTTGTCATCTTTCTGATGATGACACGCCGCAATTTTGAAAGTGCTTTTTTAGTCCCATTTCCTGTGTTAGAAAACAGTCCTCCATAGTCTTTTCTCTGCATGTAGGTGAGAAGCAACCAAATGCCCAACCTGGGTAATGTCTACACTGCTGAGCGCACTGCCCTCCTGGAAAAGACAACAGAGGACCTCCTGCCTCCAGAGAAACACAATTTTGAAGTCCGAGCTGAGAATGATGTGAAGGCTATTTACCGTGCTCTGCAACGCACACTGCTAAGCTACAAGGTAAAAACAATGTTACATTATCCCTTGATAGAATACCAGTCAAAACTTTGGACACAATTTGTCGTACATAGAAAGTGATATGAATGATGTCAGTAGAGTACAATTTAGGGGTGTACCAATACAGCTTTTTCACTTCCTATACGATATCGATATCGGAGTCTTATGTGATGGCCGATACCAATCCGATACGATAACTACAGGAATCATTGTACAGATGAAATTTAACATTGTGTAAGGTCTATTCATGTCAGCAATTTAAAATAAAATGTGAATATATGACAAAAACTCATTAAATGCAAAGTGAGATGTCAAGCCTTTATTTGTTAATATTTTGAGGATCATGGCTTCCAGTTTTTGAAAACTTCATGAGATTTTTAATTGAAGGTTTTCATAAACTGTAAACCATAATAGTCCAAATTATATCTAAAGAAAGCATGACATATATCTTCAGTTGCATGTTACGAGCCTATTAGTTTCACATTGTAAATATATTGACTGGAATAAACTAACTTTGGATGATATTTAAAAAATTTAAATTTCACCTGCACATTATTAGTATTATTATAATTGTATTTATTGTAAAAAAAAAAAAGGGGTTCAATCAACTGAAATTAGTCAAACAGAGGACAATGGTGGGTATGAAACTCAGTAACCTTATTGTACATACTTATATTATTTCGTAGTGTGGAATGTCAGAACAGGTTTGAAACAAAATTAAAAAAAAGAAAAGGTTTGATTAGGTTAAAATACTCAAATAACAATGATAGGTATGAACACACTGACCTTATGACATATTTCTGTTTTTGAAGTGCATGTCAGCTTAAAGTTAAATGATCCTGAGGCGTTTTTTATTAGGTATTGTGTCTGTAAGTAATATGCAACTATAATTATTTGATATTTGTATATATTGACAAATGTTGTGTTTTAGACTGCATTGTTGTTCATTTAAGGAAACATATCACGCATTTCTATCTGCATTTCTATCTTATCTAACTTAGCTGTGGTGTACAGTCGCTGCTACATCCTAATAGCCTGCAGCAGGGTTGTCCAAAGTGCGACCCATGGGCCAATTTTGTCACGCTGCTCGTTTTTTATTGGCCTTTGGCAGATTGTAGAAATTGAAATAGTTTTACTATCAAAATGTAATATTGTCAGACAATATATTATTAACATCACATTAATCACACTTTTGAATTTGGATTAATCAATTATTACTTGCTGCATATACAATATTTTAACCATTTGAATTCAATTTAAAAAAGACCCCAATACTTGGTCACAAATGCAAATGTCTTGTTAGAACAGATAGAAGGTAAAAGAGCAAAATAAATTGTGTGATTAACCTGCGTATATACATGATTAATGAAATATTTTTTGTGATTAATTAACAGATTATTTGGACAGCCTTTGTTATTAAATTACACCAAGTTTTTGTCACCTGTAACACAGAGCTATCGGGATTCTTTTGTTCAACTAGTGTAGCATATATTGATGTATCGATACATCGGTTTGCTTTTAACACCTTTAATGTACAAAATGTATCAAAGTGGCCTCCGCAACCTTTAAATTTACTGAATACGGCTCTCGCTAATTAAATTGTTACCTTTTTGTAAGTGACCAGATTTAAATACAATAAAATATCCAACTTATGTGCTTATTGTGCTTATTTGATATGTGTTTTATTTGCTGATATCTGAGCAATATCAATACCGACTCGGGACACCCCTTGGACAATTATATGCTTTGTTGTGTTCAGGAGGAGCGCCGGGGGCCAACCCTTATCGCTGTGCAGTCTAACTGGGACTTGCGGCGACTGGCTGCAGGGATGCCCGTGCTGGAAGAATTCCCTGTCGTGCCAGTACATGTTATCGATGAAATCAGCTATAATGTGCTGGATTGGCAGCGCCATGGTGCCCGGCGTATGATCCGCCACTATCTGAACTTGGACAGTTGTCTCTCACAAGCGTTTGACATGGCAAGGTAGGTACCAACTCTACATATCAACTAACTACTATACTGTATATCACCAAAGCAGGATGCTAAGTTTACTAATATGTCGTGTCCGTAGTGAATAACACTTTACTTAATTATAAATCAAAACTGTTAACTCTCCCCATTTCAGGTACTACCATTTACCTGTAGGGAACCTGCCCCAGGATGTGTCTATCTTTGGTTCTGACTTATTCCTGGCCAGACATCTGCGGAAACACAACCACCTGCTTTGGCTCTCCCCCACGGCAAGGCCCGACATGGGAGGCAAAGAGGCAGATGACAGCCGTATGGTTATGGAAAGTGACGACCGGTGTTCTGTTGAGATCAATGCACAAGGATGCTACTCCACAGGTACCTCAACAAACATACGCACACAATACAAACAAACCACAACACTATAGAAATGTATTATTGTAGTAAAACCATTTGCAAATGTGTTTCTCAGTCTGTGTGTGTGCGTAGTCAGAGCCACGTGTCCGTGTTGTAATTTGTGTCTATGCTTAGATTTGTGTGTGTAAAAAAAAAAATCTGTCTTTCCAACTGGCCAACTGTGTGTCTTTTTTCAGATTTGTAGGTGTCTAAAAAAACAGTCTGCCTGTGTTAAGCAGGAACCCTTCATTGGTTGTTTTTTGGTTGTTTTTTTTACGTGTGACTTTTGCTACACTTTTGCAGATGTGTGCGTGCATGTAACAATCTGTAAGTCTAGATAAAATTTGTCTGTAACTTCACCTTCCCTTTTGCCTACACTCACCACAAGTAGGTGCCCAGAATCCAGTGATGCAGAGCGGCTTATAGAGAGAGTATGGACAACTCTGTTTCAAAGTTGGCATCAAAAAGGCGCCCTGTTGTCACGTGAGGGGTTTTTGACCAATCATTTAGGAGAGCCTCTGGCCATACTCTCTCCTGATTAGTCAAAAGTTCCTCACGTGACTAAAGGACGCCATTTGCAGGCCAACTTTGAAACCAAGTTGACCATACTCTCTATACGTGGCTCAGCAGTGATGTTAACCAGGCTGAAGTTAGTTTTCAATTTGAATGATGGGCGATACTGATGGTCCCTACTAGACTGATATACAGTCCATAATATTTAATGATCATTGTATAATTTTATCAACGCTGTAGTGAAACATTAGGACCAAAAGAAAACAATGTGGACAAAAAAAAGTATAAATGTGTAAAGATTCATTATAACAAAGTTTATGGTTTTTGAAACTTCATGTATATCTGAAAATGAAATAAAGACACACTTAATCTTTTTTTCACCATGTACTGTAGACCACATTGGTTCAGGTCCAGGCTGAAAAGTATTGTACTTAAATTTCTTGAATCTGATTAATGATTTGATAAGCCCACATATTGACTAAAGCGTCTTTTCTGATTTGTGAAACTTTGAGTATATCTTAGTTTGAAATGAATGATAATTGTTTTTTTTCATATGGCTGGCTCGATCCGGGATGCAATTACAGCAGTATATAACTGGAATGTGAGTTATTAGACTAATAGCAACAGTCGCTGCATGAAAATAGACATGTGAGTTTTTTCTTTTTTATGCATTGTCAAAAAAAAAATCTGTGTATATGTATCAGTCTGGTATCGACTTAAGTATCAACCACCATTCTAATCGGAAGTTAACTTTGGCATAGTTATTCATCACTGTGTTCTAGGCGCCAAAAAAAGGTGAAGTTACGGACAAATCCTTTCTACTTGTGCGGATCGCTGCACGCACGCACAGATCTTCCCCAGTAGAAGTGTTGCAAAAGTCACTTGTAAAACAACAGCCAATCTAGGGTTCATGCTTCAAACGGAGTTGAACAAGGACAAATGTATTGTTTTTACACAAACAGATATCTTAACACACACAAAGATCGTAACACGGACATCCAGACTTTTTTAAACATACACAAATCTTAAAACAGATCGCAACACAAACGTACAGATTGTTTTTACAGTCACACAAACTAGAACACAGATTGAGAGAGGCATTTGCTACAATAATATTTTCATACAACCCAATTTAAGAAGACACTGCTGTAGGTGACGGCAATGTATCCTCACCCTAACATCTCTTCATGCAATCCAGTATAGACTATTGAAATTTGAAAGGCGATAACATTTTTGTCCCTTGCTAAGATCAAGCAAAAGCCAATGAATCTGATGTCTCTGCTGGGATACAATCTTTCCGTCAATGGGAGGAACGAATGTTAATTTTCCAATGTTCTGTTTGTCAGTGTGTGTCGAGCTAGACCTGCAGAGCCTGGCCGTGAACACGATCCTCCAGTCGCAGCATGTCAACGACATGGAGGGAGGAGCCAGTGTGGGTGTTAGTTTTGATGTGATCCAACAGGCCTCTTTGGAAGACATGATGTCAGGAAACCAAGGCGCTAATGCATTAGCGAGCTATGATGAGACTGCACTCTGCTCCAACACCTTCAGGTGTGTACACAGTTGTAACATAAACATATATTGAACTCCACACTTGGGACGGCGCGGTTGGTAGAGTGGTCATTCCAGCAACCTGATAGTTCCTGGTTCAATCCCCACCTTCTACCAACCTCGTCACGTCTGTTGTGTCCTTGAGCAAGACACTCGCTCCTGATGGGTCATGGTTAAGGCCTTGCATGGCAGCTCCTGCCATCAGTGAGTGAATGTGGAAATAGTGTCAAAGCGCTTTGAGTAGCTTGAAGGTAGAAAGGCGCTATACAAGGATAATCCATTTACTCCAGCGTTTTCTGTTTGGCACGAGTAGGATCTTGAAGAGCATGGTGGTGGGCTGGGTCAGAGAGATCACGCAGTACCACAATGTCTACGCTGACAACCAGGTGATGCACTTCTACCGCTGGCTGCACTCCCCGAGTTCGCTGCTCTATGACCCCGCTCTCCATCGCACCCTGCACAACATGATGAAAAAGGTCTTCCTGCAGTGAGTTACACACACTTCCTAGTTGAACTTCTAAGTTATATCAAGTAAACTAAATATACTTTTGAGTTATGGCAGGAATATTAGTCTTTTCTTTTCTCTTAGTTTATAGCCTCATAGCACCAGGGTTATAGAGCTAAATTAAGACCAATAAATTATTTGTTTTCATTTCTCACTTTCATATATTTTGATAAATTATTTTTTTGATGCAAATCTTATTTCTTACAGTTTTTTTTTGTTTTGTTTGTTTTTCAAGCATAATCTCAAATGGCTAGTTTAGCTCCTTTTTTCCCCGATAGTATGCCGCTTCCTCTGGGGCTTCGGTTTTGGACTAGAAACTGTTGGACGACATCATTGGGCTTTGAATAAATTTTAATGTTGCCTGAAAAATGGTAGAGCAAACACAAAAGCAGACCTGTAGTACAGAGAGCTCAAGCGAAGAGGAGGCTCAAGTGGCAAAGCCAATCAGCTGACAGGTAGAGGCCTGGAAAAAAACATTCTGGACGATATGTTGTCCCACAAATTATTTTCAATAAAAAATATTATTGTCACCATTATTGTAAGACCAATTTAAGCACTAATGCAGTCATAATATATGATAATAATGATGATTGAAGTAACCCTTTCAGATGGTCGTATTTTTTACCATTGTAATTGGAAGCTCAATAACTTTTGATTACTTTTCAAATAAGTAAACCAAAAATAGGCTTAAATGGAATCTCAATTTCTATTAACAAAAGTCACACTTAGATATTGAACATTTTGAATTGCATGTTTTCCCCAGTCGGAAAAACAGGTCCGAGTATTTTTTTCCTCCGTTTGCCATTGTAAATTCGGCATATTGACGTACTACTCGTTCGCCTGTGTTGTCAAGTTCATTTTACTTTATTGTATGTCCATCCATCCATCCATTTTCTACCGCTTATTCCCTTTCGGGGTCGCGGGGGGCGCTGGCGCCTATCTCAGCTACAATCGGGCGGAAGGCGGGGTACACCCTGGACAAGTCGGTTAATTGATTAATTATTGGCCCAGGCCTAGCAAGGAGAAGACTGTGATTGGTCTGCCAATAGTGTGGCGTGTACAAGGTCACGTGGAAAAAGGCTTCCTCGGACAGCTGGTGACATCAAATAGATGTTATAATACATGTACAGTATATAATGATACCTTTTTACAATTTTAAAATACACAATGCACTGAGACCGTATGGTGTAAAGGGGTTATTAATTACTGTAACAATTGTGACTGATCAACTTGACACTCTTGTGGGGAAACTTTGATTTGATCAGACAAATATGCAGCTTATTCCAAAATGATTGTGTCGTAGAATAATGTTGTGAGGGACATCTGCTGGGTCAAAACATGGTCTCTTCCTAACAGGTACTTACTTACAAACAAAGTCAAAGAGATTTATTTCAAAATCATACATCGTTATTACCCTGTAAAGACTGTGATGGTTATATAAAAGAAGGACATTGATGCGAGCTGCACCTTATCTGCATCCAGAGACTGTTTACCACCTGTTTTGGACTTGTGAAAGCACTATAGCAGGGCTTCTGTTGTTTCATTTTGGACAATATTTATGACAAATATGTGCTTTGTCTTAAAGATGTGCTATTTGGATTTTGCACTTTATGAGAAAAAAAATTGAAAATTAATTTTACCTTTTCAACCTCATTATACTGTTGGCTAAGTTTAATATTCATAAATTTAAGGGTCTCAATACCCAACCTATTTTTCGTGCCTTTAAAAAAGAGTTAGAACGTAAGTTTAAAACGCTATCTACCTCTAGCAATCAAAAAGCTGTGAAAACTATAATGCTATGCTCCAAATATAAAATATTTACAGAACTTGTGAGCCTACTACTATACACAATAATATATATATGTTTTACATTCTACTATAATTACTTTATTGAATTAACAACCCCCTGGCTCTGTATTGTACTGTTTTTGTACTTGTTTTAATTGTCCTTGTTTTTTAATGTTTTCATTTGTTTGTAAATGTTGAACTTTGTAAATAAAGGTATATGAAACAAAAAAAATGCACTGAGACCGTACTAAGGGAATCACATAGTGACGAAGCAATACTGTAATAAAACTATTTGTAGATATGTAAGGCTTGTACGCGCTTTTGTGAGGTACTACTGCTCTATTATGATGGTGGGGTAAAATAGAATGTTACCATTACATTTACTGTAATTGCCTTATTAATCCATCTTTCATTCTGCTGACAGGTTGATTGCAGAGTTCAAACGTCTTGGCTCCACTGTGGTATACGGAAACTTTAACAGGATCATCCTGTGTACTAAAAAACGAAGAATAGACGATGCCATTGGCTATGTGGAGTACATCACCAACAGGTTTGCTATTAATTATCAATATTTAGTAAGAAATGGACATACAAAAGTACCAATACATTCCTAAAGCTTGTTTTTCTAGAAAATAATTGTTCATTTTCACTTTCTGTAATGGCCAAGAGTCCCGATACTTGTCCATATAGGGCCTGATCTACTAAAATTTTGCATGTATTTAAAACGTGCAAACTTAATAGCACACGCAAAGCTGATCAACAAAGCTCACGCACAAGGGATTGTATTTCTTAAAATAGAGTGCACAATCCATTAAGCGTGTCTACATTCATGTATATACAGAATATATGCTGATTATCAGAACGGCCGTGATACTGGGAGGAGAAAATGCAAATATTATCATTTAGGGCAACATGTGATTTATCAAAACTGAAACTGCTGTGCGTATTTAGTACATTAGTTTTATGCGTACAAACTGGCACAGTTTTGCACAAATTTCAGTGAGAAAGGACGCAATTGCGCTGCAAAGGCGTGGTTCGGTTTGGTAGAGCGACCGTGCCAGCAACTTGAGGGTTCCAAGTTTGATATCGCTTCCGCCATCCTCATCACGGCCGTTGTGTCCTTGGGCAGGACACTTTACCTATCTGCTCCTACTGGCACACCCACTGGTTTAAATGTAGCCAATAGATGTAGATAATGGGTTTCACTAAGAAAAGCGCTTTGAGTCTCTAGAGAAAAGTGGCTATAGAACCATTATTCACCTTACAAAGACAGTGGATTGAGAGAGACAATATTCCGTCTATGTGTGTGTCAACATATTTGGACCATCAAAAAAAAATATTAGACGTATTGGTTATTTAGATTTTTTTTTAAATGTTTTTTATCTTATGACTATAACTCTTACAATATGCATTTTCTTGTTCCTGGATAATTCCAGACGCACCTTCACAACACCGCAGCGCCTCCCAAAGCGCACCCTCCAATGTGCTAAAAGTAGGTGATGTCTGGATCACACTTCTATATAGCCCAGAAAAGGTGGTTCGTATCATATTTGTGCGCTGCATATTTAACAATACAACGAAACGCCAGAGGTTGGACTATATGGTGTCATAAATATAGAGGGAAATGAGTGTCTCCATTGTCCACCGCTTCCGTCAGTCTACCCCAGGGCAGCTGTGGCTACTGATGTAGCTTACCACCACCAGGTGTGAATGAATGATGAGTCCCACTGCTCTGTGAGCGCTTTGAGTGTCTAGAAAAGCGCGATATAAATCTAAGTTATTATTATTGTGACAGCAAATATACTCACATTAATCTCTCACAAAGTAAATTGCCATTCAAGATACACTTATTACAGCTGCCCACATGACATTAATTTTTAATACTGTTTTTAACTACCTTTTTTATCTTATGTTGTACTTTTCTTTTGTATAATGTTTGGTAATGTATGTATTCTTCGTATATTTATTTTGAATGCGGTCTCCACCACTTTTGCACTTATCAGTTGTACACGCGGTCTTAGTAGATCACCCGCAACACGACTACTAACAAGAGATACCATTTTTTACTTAACTGCACGTGTGTTTTGGCTCTTAGAAGAACAGGCCCTTGGGATGCACTGAGTATACATAGTAACTATAGTAACCTTTAACCCCTTTTATCTTTCTGTTTTTTAGTATACACTCCAGAGAAATCTTCCATTCTTTGTCTGTCTCTTTCTCCCGATGTTGGGAGTTCTTGGTGTGGATGGACCCAGCCAACTATGGCGGTGTGAAGGGAAAGCTTCCCTCTAACATCTTGTATGGAGAGGTATGTCATACCTACAGTTGATTGTTATTGGAACATACTGTACTATGTAGTATATATTGTATACATTTTTGCAGAAAATCCCTGCAAAACGGGTGTCAAACTTGTTTTCATTGAGAGCCACTTTGCAGTTTTGGCTGACCTCAGAGGGCCGGCTGCTTGTAACATTAATAAAAGAAATACACATGTATGATATGGTCACACCATTACCTATGCATTTTATTAGTAAATGTATATTTTACATACACTTTGTGTAAAAAAAATCTGGATTTTGCTGTCCAAAAAAAGGCTGAATTTTTAATATTTAAATGGTCTCACACTTTTTTTTTACTGTAAAATTATGTTGATTGAGCTGCTAGGTTTTTTGTTTGTTGTTTTGCATAAAAAATACGGTTGCTGTTTTCAAAGTAAATGTAAAAATGGTACCGCAGTTTTTTCTTACGGTACGATTCTGAAGGACAAGCTGTTTCACAGTTTACAGAGTTTACAGTGTACAATTTGATGGATAACTTGCTTTGAATTCATAAGGCTATACGTAAGTAGATATTTATGTATGTTTTCACCCCAAAAATATTTTAAATGTATGATAATATAATATCTGTTGCAATAAAGTTAAAGTACCATTTATAGTCACACACACACTAGGTCACTCTAACCACTAAGCCACTGAGTAGGTTATTATTAGATAGATAGAGTTTAATCCATATATAACTGCATGCAGTACATGTCTTTTTTTTTCTGTCAAAAAAGAAAGAAAGTACTTAAAATTGATTCATATTATTTCCAAGCTTTCACAGGCCATTCAGAATTATGTAGCGGGCCAGATCTGGCACCCGGGCCCTGAATTTGATACCTGTGCTGTAAACTCTAGAGTGCTACTGTTGTATAGAGGAATTTGGACCACTGTAAACACATTGACAGACCCTTGCATTGATGTTTTCCTTACTAGCAAACACTGGTGTCCAAACTTGTGATTTACATAACTAAGTGGTTCTTCAAGGCACCCCTTTAGGGTCTCTTCTTTTTGGCAAAATATTTTTTGCAATGTGATTTATGTAACTGCAGTGTTGCTGTTGCTTGTTTACTTCAGATGCAGTCCGTAGTAATTCCTTCAATTTCTTGTGATGTTCCTGAAGGTTCCAACTTAGGTCCTCTCTCTTTCATTATTTGGACTATTTAGCTGGTGGCTCACAGGTTCAGTTAAAAACACATTTTTGCAGCATATTCTTAAAACCACTAGTGCTGTCATAGAGATGATCATTGGCAAGATTTTTTGCCAAAGGTCCAAAAAAACATCATAGCGCTTCTTCAACTCTGACAAAATAAATTGACCAAATGCAAATGTCTACTGTTGAGGATGTTGTCTCTTCAAATTATACATTACAGGCTAACATTTTGGGCACACATTCTCATTCAATGAGGTTTCTTTATTTTCATGACCATTTACATTGTAGATTGTCACTGAAGGCACCAAAACTAGGAATGAACAAGTGGAGTTATGTACTTAACCAAAAAAGGTGAAATAACTGAAAACATATTTTATATTCTAGTGTCTTCAAAATAGCCACCCTTTGCACTGATTACTGTTTTGCACACTCTTTGGCATTCTTTCGATGAATCTCAAGAGGTAGTCACCTGAAATGGTTTTCACTTCTCAGGTGTGGCTCATCAGGACTATCAGTTGTGTCCAAACTTTTGGCCTGTACTGTAAGAAAAAAGCCCAATAGTGAATTCCGTTGGGTTTTAGAAATGTGGCCCCCAAAACAATTTAGTTGAATACCCCTGCTGTATAAGTATCTAATTGCCGCCATTCTGTTTTGGTTTCTCAGGAAGGGACCAAACCAAAGAAACAAAAAGAGGGAGAAGAGGATGGCAGTGAGGATGAAGAAGAAGAGGAGGAGGAAGCAAATGATGAGGGAGATGCACAAACAGACGAGGTGGAGGACTTGATTGAGAGCAACTGGAACATCATGCAATATCTGCCGCAAACTGCCTCCTGCCAGAACTACTTTCTCATGATTGTGTCAGGTACCCAATGCATAATACAATTTAGTATGTGACAATTATTACCGATTCACATGTATTGTTATTGTTTACTCACAAGCCAGTTAGATCCAATTAAAAAAAAAAAGTAAAACATTTATCAGGTTATACACAATGAGTAGCCTCTTAAGACCCAAACCCTAGTATGGCATGCATTTTTTTTTGTCTTTTTAGGTTCTTTGGAACCCAATGAGTATAAATACATTGTGGTACACTCTTCCTCCGCCACTCATTGAAAGTATATTATCCTCGTAATTGGAAACCAGGGTCTTGAAGAGAAAACAATTGTGCGGTATTGTGGTCTGCACAACCAAAAATGTGATGCCCGCATATGTGGACACCAAGTCTTTGGAGTTTAGTACTATTAGGGATTCAGAGAGTAATATTGTCAGTATAGTTTGCAGAGGTGTAAAACTGCAGAGCAGTGGCTGCAGGAAAACATATTGTTAAATGAAGTACATGGCAGATATGGAGATATAACAATGGTATTACATCTCAATACGATGTCAATCACTCCCCCCACCCCAGCTTACATTGCAGCAGTGTACCAGAGCATGAAAGAGGAGCTGAGACGCAACACTCCTGGTGCAACGCCGGTCAAAAGACGTGGCTGCAGCCATATTTCCCAGCAGGCAGTCGGGGATTTGAACGCTCTTCCAGGTATGATGCTGCCTCTTAAAAAAATATGCTTGTAATGAAAATTTAGATCTCTCATGGTTTTCAAATCTCTGCCGTAGGGATGATCACTTTCTCTCAGGAGTATGTGTCCAGTGAGCTGACTCAGAACATTTTCACCATCACACAAAAAATCCAAAGAAAGATAACCGGCAGCAGGAACGTGGCTCAGCCCTCAGAGATGTTCCCCGTCTTGCCAGGCTCACACTTACCTCTGAACAACCCGGCTCTAGAGTTCATCAAATATGTCTGCCAGGTAACATTCCTAAAACCGTACATTCCCAATGTTTAACCAGCATATTAATATTTTCCTTATTGTGTTTAGGTCCTTTCACTGGACAGCAACATTTTGAACCAGGTGAACAAACTTAAAAGGGACCTCCTCCGCCTTGTGGATGTGGGGGAGTTCTCGGAAGAAGCCCAGTTTCGCGACCCCTGCAACTCCTACATATTGCCTGAAGTCATCTGCCACAACTGCAATTTCTGCCGTGACCTCGACCTTTGCAAAGACCCATCTGTTGCACAAGTAAACTCCAGCAGAGGCTCTTGTATTAGACCTTACTTCTTATGGATCCAGTGAATTGTCATTTCCTCTCCATCTAGGACGGCTCTGTTTTGCCTCAGTGGTTCTGCTCCAACTGTCAGACCCAGTATGAGACGGTGTCCATAGAAATGGCTTTGGTGGAGGCCCTGCAGAAGAAGCTAATGAGCTTCACATTGCAGGATCTGGTGAGTCAAAAGCAGTAAGATACTGTAAACAGGAGCAATCATTACTCGTCATTGGGGATGCGTAATGGCAGCAAGCATAGTCGAAAACTATTGAAACCTCCTGTGAAGTTTGAATCAGAAGTACGGACGCATTTTGGTTTTACGGTCAACACAAAAACGATCAGGGAGAAAACATGTTGTTGGAGTCTCTTGTTGGTCCAACGAATGAGTAATAAAGCTGTTGTTTCCTTTTGGTGTAACTCCAAATGGGGGAGCATCTACAAACCCTGTTTCCATATGAGTTGGGAAATTGTATTATATGTACATATAAACGGAACGCAATGATTTGCAAATCATTTTCAACCCTTATTCAGTTGAATATGCTACAAGGAAAACATATTTGATGTTCAAACTGATAAACTTTTTTTTTTTTTTTTTGCAAATAATCATTTACTTTAGAATTTGATGCCAGCAACATGTGATAAAGAAGTTGGGAAAGGCGGCAATAAATACTGATAAAATTGAGGAATGCTCATCAAACACTTATTTGGAATATCCCACAGGTGTGCAGGCTAATTGGGAACAGGTGGGTGCCATGATTGGCTATAAAAAAAGCTTCCCAAAAAAATGCTCAGTCTTTCACAAGAAAGGATGGGGCGAGGTACACCCCGTTGTCCTCAACTGTATGAGCAAATAGTCAAACAGTTTAAGAAAAACGTTTCTCAAAGTGCAATTGCAAGAAATTTTTAGATCTCAACATCTACGGTCCATAATATCATCAAAAGGTTCAGAGAATTTAGAGAAATCACTCCAAGTAAGCGGCATGGCCGGAAACCAACATTGAATGACCGTGACCTTCGATCCGTCAGACGACACTGTATCAAAAACCGACATCAGTCTCTATAATATATCACCACATGGGCTCAGGAACACTTCAGAAAACCACTGTCACTAAATTCGGTTTGTCGCCACATCTGTAAGTGCAAGTTAAAGCTCTACTATGCAAAGTGAAAGCCATTTATCAACAACATCCAGAAACGCCGCCGGCTTCTCTGGGCCCGAGATCATCTAAGATGGACTGATGCAAAGTGGAAAAGTGTTCTGTGGTCGGACAAGTCCATATTTCAAATTGTTTTTGGAAATATTCGACATTGTGTCATCCGGACCAAAGGGGAAGCGAATCTTTCAGACTGTTATCGACGCAAAGTTCAAAAGCCAGTATCTGTGATGGTATGGGAGTGCATTAGTGCCCAAGGCATGGGTAACTTACACATCTGTGAAGGCACCATTAATGCTGAAAGGTACATACAGGTTTTGAAACAACATATGCTGCTATCTAAGCACCGTCTTTTTCATGGACGCCCCTGCTTATTTCAGCAAGACAATGCCAAGCCACATTCAGCACGTGTTACAACAGCGTGGGTTCGTAAAAAAAGAGTGCTGGTACTTTCCTGGCCCGCCTGCAGTCCAGACCTGTCTCCCATCGAAAATGTGTGGCGCATTACGAAGCGTAAAATACGACAGCGGAGACCCCGGACTGTTGAACGACTAAAGCTCTACATAAAACAAGAATGGGAAATAATTCCACTTTCAAAGCTTCAACAATTAGTTTCCTCAGTTCCCAAATGTTTATTGAGTGTTGTTAAAAGAAAAGGTGATGTAACACAATGGTGAACATGTCCTTTCCCAACTACTTTGGCACGTGTTGCAGCCATGAAATTCTAAGTTAATTATTATTTGGAAAAAAATAATAAAGTTTATGAGTTTGAACATCAAATATCTTGTCATTGTAGTGCATTCAACTGAATACGGGTTGAAAAGGATTTGCTAATCATTGTATTCCGTTTATATTTATATCCAACAAAATTTCCTAACTCATGGAAACGGGGTTTGTACGATCTAAATAAAATTTGTCGAACGCTCGCCTCAGCTGCAGGTAAAATATAGCTGTTCCTCTTGCCTAAACGCCGCACTGAGTTGCAAGACGAGGAGAATATCAGGAGCACCGAAACAGGCTTGCTAGTCAGCAAACAGTCAAGCTAGCTTCTTTGTTGTTGTCTTCGTTTGTTGTCCAAGCCACAACGTTGACGGCTGTCCACTTTGCTGCTAATCATATTTGGATGATTACAATCCGAATACTCTTACTTCCAAACCAGTTGTAGTTCGAGAGTATTTATTAGTTGCCAGCGAGAAGGTACATTTTTAACGTGCAGATGTAAACCGAGGTCACAACACCTATATGTATGTGTGTGTGTGTGTGTGTGTGTGTGTGTGTGTGTGTGTGTGTGTGTGTGTGTGTGTGTATAGATATACATATATATAATATAGTATACATATATTACCCAATGGGGCCGGGCTACAAATCAAATCAATCTTTATTTATAAATCGCTTTTCATACATAAAATAAATTCAAAGTGCTTTACAATGTTAAAAACAATACCCCAGTAAACCATATCCTCCATTATCACATACGTACGCACAGACACAGATACCAAACACACACACACACAACACACACAACATACACACATATGCAACTATATGCACAAACGATTGCATGGCTGGGTACAGAGGAGACATGTGAGTAAACTCCACAAGAGCCATCTTCACCAGGAGGTCATCAGACCATGGCCAGAGTAGAGTTGCCAAATGGGAAACGTTTACAGATTTCTTTGCATGCATGTTATAGAATTTTACAATTACACTTTCAATGGTAATAATGTTAGTAAGTTATCTACTAAAAAAAACATAAAATTACATGGGACATGTAAACGTCAAAAAGAGAGCCAAAAGAGATTGGTAAATGAGAATACATCTATAAGTAAAAAAAAAAAAATATTTAAAAGAATGTGGAAATGCACCCAATTACAGAAAATGTAGTCTTGATTTTCAAAATGTTCTTCCGGAGTTTGCGTAGTAGCACTTTGTGCTGATAAAAATATTGGTTTTTTTCCCCTTAATTTTCCTTTTTTTTTTTTTTTTTTTTTTCTCAAAGGGTGCATATTATGTGATTTGGTCTCGTTCTAGTGGCCAATACTACTGTACTATTGATATTTTACTTAATTTGGCCATGTTTATGCTTTAAAATGCTTAATTTAGGGCAAAAATGTTGTAGAATATGATTTAAGAAAATGTAAATGCACTACGTGGTGCTGCAGAATTTGGGCTCAGTAGGAACAGGTGAACCTAAATAGGCTTGATTAACCAATAGAAAACAGGTGCCCTGGCAGGAAAAAAAAGCAGAAAACGAAGATAGCGCAAGACAAGGAGTCCAAGTACCGTACTAGAGATACAAGAGCACCAGATCAGGGAATGATACCAAACAGGAAAATAAAGAACAAAATCCAAAATGTCATGTGAGACCATGACTTACTGCACTCTTCATTACAATGCATGGACGACTTCAGTTTAGCCTGTTTGGATTAGGCTTTGGGGCCAGAGTCACATGTTCCTGCTTCAGATGAAAGCCAATGGCAATTCAATTGCGAAATGATTACTGTCCATAATACAAAGCAAAACCATTATATCCAGGTGTTGCAGTAACTCCTAAGACCCACAACTGTTAATTGTCTGTTTTTTAGGTGTGTACCAAATGTAAAGGTGTAAAGGAAGCAAACATGCCTCTCTACTGCAAATGTGCAGGAGATTTTGACCTGTCTTTTCCAGCAAAGGTTTGTACTGTTGAATGTGTTGCATTGTATTATTGTTCATGTATTCATTTATATATTGCCTCATTCCTTTTTTAAAGAATTTCTCAGAGCAGATCACAGTGTTTCGGAACATTGCGTCCCACTACAGCATGAGCTTCCTGAAGGAGACCATTGACTGGTTGGCGGTGATGAGTCCACATATGAGTCAGAGTGCTCCTTGAAGGCACAGGAAACCATCTGTCTCATTAGAGTGACACGTTCATCAGTCTTAAGGACTGTCACTTATTTTAAGTGTGTGTATAATTGTATGACTGATTGTATGCCATTTATGTGGGTTGTAGATATGTTGGCTGTGACAGTATGATCATTATGTATACCTGCGCATTCAGTTTGACTGTTAATAAATATTTTTACTGGAAAATAGTATTCCCTTGCAGTTGTCTAGTATAAAAAAGTAGCATTATGTCCTGTATTCCATTATCTCTTTGGACAGTCATCCTTTTGTAACCACACTTTTACTGAGCCCTGCAATATGCCTTTCAATAATTCACCAAGGCAATTATTATTTTAAGGTTTGATGAGTTTATTTGGCAAAAGCCAGCTAGTATGTAAATCACACTCTAAAACAGGGGTCACCAACCTTTTTGAAACCAAGAGCTACTTCTCGGGTACTGATTAATGCGAAGGGCTACCAGTTTGATACACACTTAAATAAATTGCCAGAAATAGCCAATTTGCTCAATTTGCCTTTAATACATAATTATATATATATATATATATATATATATATCCATCCATCCATTTTCTACCGCTTATTCCCTTTTGGGGTCGCGGGGGGCGCTGGCGCCTATCTCAGCTACAATCGGGTGGAAGGCGTGGTACACCCTGGACAAGTCGCCACCTCATCGCAGGGCCAACACAGATATATATATATATATATATATAAATGGGTATTTCTGTCTGACATTCCGTCATGCATTTTTTTTCCTTTTACTGAAGGTTTTTTTTGTAGAGAATAAATGATGAAAAAAACACTTAATTAAACGGTTTAAAAGAGGAGAAAACACACACAAAAAAATGAAAATTACATTTTGAAATGTAATTTATCTTCAATTTCGAGTCTAAAATTCAAAATTCAACCGGAAAAAATTAAGAGAAAAACTAGCTAATTTGAATCTTTTTGAAAAAAATATAAAAAAATTTATGGAACATCATTAGTAATTTTTCCTGATTAGGATTAATTTTAGAATTTTGATGACATGTTTTAAATAGGTTAAAATCCAATCTGCACTTTGTTCGAATATGTAACAAATTGGACCCAGCTATATTTCTAACAAAGACAAATCATTCTTTCTTCTAGATTTTCCAGAACAAAAATTTTAAAAGAAATTCAAAAGACTTTGAAATAAGATTTAACATTAATTCTTCAGATTTTTTTAGATTTGCCAGAACATTTTTTTTTATTTTAATCATAATAAGTTTGAAGAAATGTTTCACAAATATTCCTCGTCGAAAAAAAAGAAGCTAAAATGAAGTATTGAATTAAAATGTATTTATTATTCTTTACAATACAAAAAAAAAATACTTGAACATTGATTTAAATTGTCAGGAAAGAAGAGGAAGGAATTTAAAAGGTAAAAAAGTACATGTGTTTAAAAATCCTAAAATCATTTTTAAGGTTGTATTTTTTCTCTAAAATTGTCTTTCTGGAAGTTATAAGAAGCAAAGTTTAAAAAAAAAAAAATAATTCATTTAAACAAGTGAAGACCAAGTCTTCAAAATATTTTCTTGGATTTTCAAATTCTATTTGAGTTTTGTCGCTCTTAGAATTAAAAATGTCGAGCAAAGCGAGACCAGCTTGCTAGTAAATAAATGCAATTTTAAAAATAGAGGCAGCTCACTGGTAAGTGCTGCCATTTAAGTTATTTTTAGAACAGTCCTGCGGGCTACTCATCTGGTCCTTACGGGCTACCTGGTGCCCGCGGGCACCGCGTTGGTGACCCCTGCTCTAAAACCTTAAAGGACCCATAGGACCTACATTTCACTAACACATTTTCTTTATGTATTTTTTGCTTCTGCCAGTCATTTCCCATAATATTAGTTGAGTTATGGCTAGATAACTGTACTTGCTCAGACTCAATATCAAATACAGAACCACAGCCCATTACCCCACATAGTGTGGATAAAGGCATGTCAAAATATTATTTTAATCACTTAATTGCATGTTTTTGTCACCCAGGTCTATGATTACTTCAAAACTGATATGATTAACATCCTCTTCCATAGACACCGTGGCCTATTTTTCCTCATGCATTTCCTCAAACATTTTGAGGAAAACCTCAGTAGAAGAGGACACAAAACAGAATAAAAAACATTTCCTTTTTCTCTTATTATTGAGTAGCAAGGCTGCTCTTCTTTCTCAGTTTTTCCTCCCATCAAGAGTGCTCCTGATTTTTAGTATCACATTCGGCTTGAGTCTCTTTTTTTCCATCCAAACTCCAGCAAAAACCCTTCTTTTTCAAAGTCAGAATCATTACATTGATTGCTGCAAAATACGCTCCTCGCTTCATCTTTTCCAATTTGCACGGGTCAATTTGACAGATGGCCGTACTCTCCTCATCTTCCCATCATTTGGAAATGCATGCAGGCCGAAACCATTTGATAATTCCTTCATATTCTGCGTGAAAATAAAATGATTCGGGATGAAAATGTTACCAAAACATACTGCATGATATGAAGTTGCCTTCAGTTTTTTGTAGGTGACGTCAGCAGACTGAAGCAGGCCCGCCCGATGTTATAAAATGTGCAGAAACTTTAAAAAAATAAGCTTAAAATCACAAATATATACACATATACTATATATATATATGTATATATGTAGGTGTGGGAAAAATCACAAGACTACTTCATCTCTACAGAACTGTTTCATGAGGGGTTCCCTCAATCATTAGGAGATTTTTCCCACACCTACATATTGCGATCTACCACGGTATCGAGCACTATTCTCTGGATAATCCAATCAAGACATATATATGTATATATATATACATATCTATATATATATATGTATATATAGTATATGTGTGTATATATATGTGTATATATATACACACATATATATATATATATATATATATATATATATATAGTATATG